>NW_028125660.1:0-290000 GCF_965194825.1 Balaenoptera physalus | reverse complement strand
ATTTTGAATGCATAGGCCATGGATCACTGTGATGAGAGGGGTCATGGAGCATTGTGATGACAAAGGCCATGGAGCACTTTGATAAAAAGTGTCATGGAGAATTGTGATGAGACGGGCATGGAGCATTATGATGACAAGAGTTCTGGAGCATTGTGTTGACAAGGGAATGGAGCATTACGAATACAGGGACCATGGAGGATAGTGATGACATCTGTCATGGAACATTGTGCTGACAGGTGTCATGGAGCATTGTGATGACAGGTGTAATGTGGCGGTGTGATGACAGTGTTCATAGAGCATTGTGACGAAATGGATCATGGAGCAATGTGATTACAGCGACCATGTAGCATTTTGGATGAATACGCTATGGAGCATTGTGATGACAGGAGTCAAGGAGCATTGTGATGACAAGTGTCCTGGATAATTGTGATGACACGGTTCATGGAGCATTGTGATGACAAGTTTCATCAAGCATTGTGATGACAGGTGTCATGGAGCATTGTGATGAATGTAGTTATTGTTCATTGTGATGATAAGTGTCCAGGAACAGTGTGATGACATGGATCATGTTGCATTGTGATGACAAGGGCCATGGCGAATTGTGATGACAGGTGTCATGGGGCATTGTGATGACAGTGGTCATCTAGAATTGTGATGAAACGTAACATGGAGCACTGTGATGACTGGGGCCATGGAACATTGTGATGACAAAGTCCATGGAACATTGTGATGGCAAGTATCATGGAGCTTTGTGATGACACGTGCATTCATCATTATGATGACAAGAGTTCTGGAGCATTGTGATGACAAGGGCATGGAGCATTGTGATTACCGGGGTCATGGAGCATTGTAATGACAACTGTCATGGAACATTGTGATGACAGGGGTCATGGAGCATTGTGATTAAAGGGGCCATGGAGCATTTTGAGGACAAGGCCAGGCGAGCATTTGATTACATTGGTAATGGAGCATTGTGATGACATGGGCAGGGAACATTGTGATGACAGGTGTAATGGAACACTGTGAATACAGGGGACATGGAGCATTTTGATGACATGGGCAGGCAACATGGTGATGACAGGTGTCATGGAGCATTGTTATGAAAATTGTCATGTAACGTTGTGCTGTCAGGGATCATGGAGCATTGTGATGAGACAGGCACTGGAGCATTGTGAAGACAGGCGTACTGGAGCCTTCTGAGGAAAGATCTCATGGGTCATTGTGATTACAGCGATCATGGAACATTGTGATGACAGTGGTCATGGAGCATTGTAATGACAGGTGCCATGAAGCATTGTGATGACAAGGGTCATGAGGCATTGTGATGACAGTGGTCATGGAGCATTGTGATGACAGGGCTCATGGAGCACTGTGATTACAGGGGCCATGTATAATTGTGATGACAAAGGCCATGGAGCAATTGTGATGACAGTTGTCATGGAGCATTGCGTTGAAAGGGGCATGGAGCATTGTGACGACTGGTATCATGGAGCATTGTTATGAAAAAGGTCATGGGGCAGTGTAATGACAAGTATCATGGAGCATGTGATGAAAGGAATCATGGAACATTGTGATTAAAAGGATCATGAGGCATTTTGATGACAAGAGTCATGGAACATTGTGATGACAGGGATAATGGAGCATTGTGATGAGAAGGACTATGGAGCACTGTGATGACTGGGGTCACGGGGCATGGTGATGACAGTGGTCATGGAGCATTGTGATGACAAAGACCACGAAGCATTGTGATGCCAGGTGTCATGGAGCATTGTGATGAAAGGGGTCATGGATCACTACGATGATATGGGTAATGGAGCGTTGTGATGATACGGGCATGGAGCATTGTGATGACAGTTTTCATGCAACATTGTGATAACATGGGCATGGAGCAGAGTGACGACAAGATTTCTGGAGCGTTTTGATGATAAGGGCATGGATCATTGTGATTACAGGGGCCATGAAGCATTGAGATGACAAGGGAATGGAGCATTGTGATGAAAGCGGTCCTGGAGAATTGTGAGGAAACGGGTCATGGATTATTGTGATGGAAGGGTTCCTGGAGCATTGTGATGACAAGGGCCATGGAGCATTTTAATGAAAGGGGTACTGGAGCATTGTACAGAAATGTTTCATGGATCATCGTGATTACACGGATCAAGGAATATTGTGATGACAAGGGTTTTGGAGCATTGTGATGACCGGGGCATGGAGCATTGTGATGACAGAAGTCATAGAATATTGTGATGACAAGGGCCATGGAGCATTGTCATGAAAGATCTTTTCTGGCATTGTGATGAGAGTGGTCATGGAGCATTGTGATAAAAGTTGTCATGAAGCACTGTTATTATTACAGGGGCCATGTAGAATTATGATGACAAAGGCCATGGAGCATTGTGATGACAGGCATCATGGAGCAATTTGATGAAAGTTGACATGGTGCATTGTGATGAAATGCGCCATAGAACATTGTGAAGACAAGTGTCCTGGAGCATTGTGATGACCTAGGCCATGGCCAATTCTGATGACATGTGTCATGGAGCACTGTGATGACAGTGGTCATCTATCATTATGATGAAAGGTATCACGGAGCACTGTGATGACAGGGGCCATGGAACATTGTGATGACACGGGCATGGAGCATTATGATGAGAAGTGATCTGGAGCATTGCGATGACAAGGGTATGGAGCATTGTGATTACAGGGGCCAGGGAGCATTGAGATGACAAGGGCAGGGAACATTGTGATGACAGCGGTCATAGATCATTGTGATGAGATCTGTCATGGAACATTGTGCTGACAGGGGCCATAGAGCATTGTGATGACAGGTGTCATGTGGCCTTCTGATGACAGTGTTCATAGAGCATTGTGATGAAAAGGATCATGGAGCAATGTGATTACAGTGGCCATGGAGCATTGTGATGACAGGGGTCAAGGAGCATTGTGATGAAAGTGGTCATGGAGCATTGCGATGACACGGGCATGGAGCATTAGGATGACAAGAGTTCTGGAGCATTGTGATGAGAAGGGTATGGAGCATTGTGATTACAGGGGACCAGGAGCATTGTGATTACATGGGCAGTGAATATTGTGATGACAGGGGTCATGGAGCACTGTGATGACAAGTGCTATGGAACATTGTGATGACAGGGTTCATGGAGCATTGTGATGAGAGGGGCCTTGGAGCATTATGATGATAGGCATCATGGGGTATTGTGATGAGAGTGGTCACAGAATATTGTGATGAAAAGGATCATGGAGCAATGTGATTACAGGTGCCATGGAGCATTGTGAATGCATAGGCCATGGAGCAATGAAATGACAGGTGTCAAGGAGCATTGTGATGTAAGTTGTCATGGAGCATTGTGATGATATGTGTCCATAAACATTGTGATGACATGGTTCATGGAGCATTGTGATGACAAGTGCCATGGAGAATTGTGATGACAGGTGTCATGGGGCATTGTGATGACAGTGGTCATGTAGAATTGTGATGAAAGGTATCATGGAGGACTCTGATGACAGGGGCCGTGGAGCACTGGGATGAGAGTGGTCATCTAGAATTGTGATGAAATATACCAGGGAGCATTGTGATGACAGGTGTCATGGAGCACCGCAATGACAGGGGCCATGGAGCATTGTGAATACAAAGGTCATGGAATATTGAGATGACTGGCGTCATGGATCATTGTGATGACAAGGGTCCTGGAACCTTGCGATGACACGGTTCATGGAGCATTGTGATGAAAAGGTTCATCAAGCATTGTGATGACATGGGTCATGGAGCATTGTGATGACAAAGGCCATGGAACATTTTGATGACAAGAATTCTGGAGCACTGTGATGACAAGCGCATGGAGCATTGTGATTATAGGGACCATGGAGCTTTGTGATGACAACGGTGTGGAACATTGTGATGACAAGGGTCTTCGAGCATTGTGATGACAGGGGTCATGGAGCATTGTGATGAAGGGGATCATGGAGCAATGTGATAACAGGGGCCATGGAGCATTTTGAATGCATAGGCCATGGATCACTGTGATGAGAGGGGTCATGGAGCATTGTGATGACAAAGGCCATGGAGCACTTTGATAAAAAGTGTCATGGAGAATTGTGATGAGACGGGCATGGAGCATTATGATGACAAGAGTTCTGGAGCATTGTGTTGACAAGGGAATGGAGCATTACGAATACAGGGACCATGGAGGATAGTGATGACATCTGTCATGGAACATTGTGCTGACAGGTGTCATGGAGCATTGTGATGACAGGTGTAATGTGGCGGTGTGATGACAGTGTTCATAGAGCATTGTGACGAAATGGATCATGGAGCAATGTGATTACAGCGACCATGTAGCATTTTGGATGAATACGCTATGGAGCATTGTGATGACAGGAGTCAAGGAGCATTGTGATGACAAGTGTCCTGGATAATTGTGATGACACGGTTCATGGAGCATTGTGATGAAAGTTTCATCAAGCATTGTGATGACAGGTGTCATGGAGCATTGTGATGAATGTAGTTATTGTTCATTGTGATGATAAGTGTCCAGGAACAGTGTGATGACATGGATCATGTTGCATTGTGATGACAAGGGCCATGGCGAATTGTGATGACAGGTGTCATGGGGCATTGTGATGACAGTGGTCATCTAGAATTGTGATGAAACGTAACATGGAGCACTGTGATGACTGGGGCCATGGAACATTGTGATGACAAAGTCCATGGAACATTGTGATGGCAAGTATCATGGAGCTTTGTGATGACACGTGCATTCATCATTATGATGACAAGAGTTCTGGAGCATTGTGATGACAAGGGCATGGAGCATTGTGATTACCGGGGTCATGGAGCATTGTAATGACAACTGTCATGGAACATTGTGATGACAGGGGTCATGGAGCATTGTGATTAAAGGGGCCATGGAGCATTTTGAGGACAAGGCCAGGCGAGCATTTGATTACATTGGTAATGGAGCATTGTGATGACATGGGCAGGGAACATTGTGATGACAGGTGTAATGGAACACTGTGAATACAGGGGACATGGAGCATTTTGATGACATGGGCAGGCAACATGGTGATGACAGGTGTCATGGAGCATTGTTATGAAAATTGTCATGTAACGTTGTGCTGTCAGGGATCATGGAGCATTGTGATGAGACAGGCACTGGAGCATTGTGAAGACAGGCGTACTGGAGCCTTCTGAGGAAAGATCTCATGGGTCATTGTGATTACAGCGATCATGGAACATTGTGATGACAGTGGTCATGGAGCATTGTAATGACAGGTGCCATGAAGCATTGTGATGACAAGGGTCATGAGGCATTGTGATGACAGTGGTCATGGAGCATTGTGATGACAGGGCTCATGGAGCACTGTGATTACAGGGGCCATGTATAATTGTGATGACAAAGGCCATGGAGCAATTGTGATGACAGTTGTCATGGAGCATTGCGTTGAAAGGGGCATGGAGCATTGTGACGACTGGTATCATGGAGCATTGTTATGAAAAAGGTCATGGGGCAGTGTAATGACAAGTATCATGGAGCATGTGATGAAAGGAATCATGGAACATTGTGATTAAAAGGATCATGAGGCATTTTGATGACAAGAGTCATGGAACATTGTGATGACAGGGATAATGGAGCATTGTGATGAGAAGGACTATGGAGCACTGTGATGACTGGGGTCACGGGGCATGGTGATGACAGTGGTCATGGAGCATTGTGATGACAAAGACCACGAAGCATTGTGATGCCAGGTGTCATGGAGCATTGTGATGAAAGGGGTCATGGATCACTACGATGATATGGGTAATGGAGCGTTGTGATGATACGGGCATGGAGCATTGTGATGACAGGGTTCATGCAACATTGTGATAACATGGGCATGGAGCAGAGTGACGACAAGATTTCTGGAGCGTTTTGATGATAAGGGCATGGATCATTGTGATTACAGGGGCCATGAAGCATTGAGATGACAAGGGAATGGAGCATTGTGATGAAAGCGGTCCTGGAGAATTGTGAGGAAATGGGTCATGGATTATTGTGATGGAAGGGTTCCTGGAGCATTGTGATGACAAGGGCCATGGAGCATTTTAATGAAAGGGGTACTGGAGCATTGTACAGAAATGTTTCATGGATCATCGTGATTACACGGATCAAGGAATATTGTGATGACAAGGGTTTTGGAGCATTGTGATGACCGGGGCATGGAGCATTGTGATGACAGAAGTCATAGAATATTGTGATGACAAGGGCCATGGAGCATTGTCATGAAAGATCTTTTCTGGCATTGTGATGAGAGTGGTCATGGAGCATTGTGATAAAAGTTGTCATGAAGCACTGTTATTACAGGGGCCATGTAGAATTATGATGACAAAGGCCATGGAGCATTGTGATGACAGGCATCATGGAGCAATTTGATGAAAGTTGACATGGAGCATTGTGATGAAATGCACCATGGAACATTGTGAAGACAAGTGTCCTAGAGCATTGTGATGACCTAGGCCATGGCCAATTCTGATGACATGTGTCATGGAGCACTGTGATGACAGTGGTCATCTATCATTATGATGAAAGGTATCACGGAGCACTGTGATGACAGGGGCCATGGAACATTGTGATGACACGGGCATGGAGCATTATGATGAGAAGTGATCTGGAGCATTGCGATGACAAGGGTATGGAGCATTGTGATTACAGGGGCCAGGGAGCATTGAGATGACAAGGGCAGGGAACATTGTGATGACAGCGGTCATGGATCATTGTGATGAGATCTGTCATGGAACATTGTGCTGACAGGGGCCATAGAGCATTGTGATGACAGGTGTCATGTGGCCTTCTGATGACAGTGTTCATAGAGCATTGTGATGAAAAGGATCATGGAGCAATGTGATTACAGTGGCCATGGAGCATTGTGATGAGAGGGGTCAAGGAGCATTGTGATGAAAGTGGTCATGGAGCATTGTGATGACACGGGCATGGAGCATTAGGATGACAAGAGTTCTGGAGCATTGTGATGAGAAGGGTATGGAGCATTGTGATTACAGGGGACCAGGAGCATTGTGATTACATGGGCAGTGAATATTGTGATGACAGGGGTCATGGAGCACTGTGATGACAAGTGCCATGGAACATTGTGATGACAGGGTTCATGGAGCATTGTGATGAGAGGGGCCTTGGAGCATTATGATGATAGGCATCATGGGGTATTGTGATGAGAGTGGTCACAGAATATTGTGATGAAAAGGATCATGGAGCAATGTGATTACAGGTGCCATGGAGCATTGTGAATGCATAGGCCATGGAGCAATGAAATGACAGGTGTCAAGGAGCATTGTGATGTAAGTTGTCATGGAGCATTGTGATGATATGTGTCCATAAACATTGTGATGACATGGTTCATGGAGCATTGTGATGACAAGTGCCATGGAGAATTGTGATGACAGGTGTCATGGGGCATTGTGATGACAGTGGTCATGTAGAATTGTGATGAAAGGTATCATGGAGGACTCTGATGACAGGGGCCGTGGAGCACTGGGATGAGAGTGGTCATCTAGAATTGTGATGAAATATACCAGGGAGCATTGTGATGACAGGTGTCATGGAGCACCGCAATGACAGGGGCCATGGAGCATTGTGAATACAAAGGTCATGGAATATTGAGATGACTGGCGTCATGGATCATTGTGATGACAAGGGTCCTGGAACCTTGCGATGACACGGTTCATGGAGCATTGTGATGAAAAGGTTCATCAAGCATTGTGATGACAGGGGTCATGGAGCATTGTGATGACAAAGGCCATGGAACATTTTGATGACAAGAATTCTGGAGCACTGTGATGACAAGCGCATGGAGCATTGTGATTATAGGGACCATGGAGCTTTGTGATGACAACGGTATGGAACATTGTGATGACAAGGGTCTTCGAGCATTGTGATGACAGGGGTCATGGAGCATTGTGATGAAGGGGATCATGGAGCAATGTGATAACAGGGGCCATGGAGCATTTTGAATGCATAGGCCATGGATCACTGTGATGAGAGGGGTCATGGAGCATTGTGATGACAAAGGCCATGGAGCACTTTGATAAAAAGTGTCATGGAGAATTGTGATGAGACGGGCATGGAGCATTATGATGACAAGAGTTCTGGAGCATTGTGTTGACAAGGGAATGGAGCATTACGAATACAGGGACCATGGAGGATAGTGATGACATCTGTCATGGAACATTGTGCTGACAGGTGTCATGGAGCATTGTGATGACAGGTGTAATGTGGCGGTGTGATGACAGTGTTCATAGAGCATTGTGACGAAATGGATCATGGAGCAATGTGATTACAGCGACCATGTAGCATTTTGGATGAATACGCTATGGAGCATTGTGATGACAGGAGTCAAGGAGCATTGTGATGACAAGTGTCCTGGATAATTGTGATGACACGGTTCATGGAGCATTGTGATGACAAGTTTCATCAAGCATTGTGATGACAGGTGTCATGGAGCATTGTGATGAATGTAGTTATTGTTCATTGTGATGATAAGTGTCCAGGAACAGTGTGATGACATGGATCATGTTGCATTGTGATGACAAGGGCCATGGCGAATTGTGATGACAGGTGTCATGGGGCATTGTGATGACAGTGGTCATCTAGAATTGTGATGAAACGTAACATGGAGCACTGTGATGACTGGGGCCATGGAACATTGTGATGACAAAGTCCATGGAACATTGTGATGGCAAGTATCATGGAGCTTTGTGATGACACGTGCATTCATCATTATGATGACAAGAGTTCTGGAGCATTGTGATGACAAGGGCATGGAGCATTGTGATTACCGGGGTCATGGAGCATTGTAAGGACAACTGTCATGGAACATTGTGATGACAGGGGTCATGGAGCATTGTGATTAAAGGGGCCATGGAGCATTTTGAGGACAAGGCCAGGCGAGCATTTGATTACATTGGTAATGGAGCATTGTGATGACATGGGCAGGGAACATTGTGATGACAGGTGTAATGGAACACTGTGAATACAGGGGACATGGAGCATTTTGATGACATGGGCAGGCAACATGGTGATGACAGGTGTCATGGAGCATTTTTATGAAAATTGTCATGTTACGTTGTGCTGTCAAGGATCATGGAGCATTGTGATGAGACAGGCACTGGAGCATTGTGAAGACAGGCGTACTGGAGCCTTCTGAGGAAAGATCTCATGGGTCATTGTGATTACAGCGATCATGGAACATTGTGATGACAGTGGTCATGGAGCATTGTAATGACAGGTGCCATGAAGCATTGTGATGACAAGGGTCATGGGGCATTGTGATGACAGTGGTCATGGAGCATTGTGATGAAAGGGCTCATGGAGCACTGTGATTACAGGGGCCATGTATAATTGTGATGACAAAGGCCATGGAGCAATTGTGATGACAGTTGTCATGGAGCATTGCGTTGAAAGGGGCATGGAGCATTGTGACGACTGGTATCATGGAGCATTGTTATGAAAAAGGTCATGGGGCAGTGTAATGACAAGTATCATGGAGCATGTGATGAAAGGAATCATGGAACATTGTGATTAAAAGGATCATGAGGCATTTTGATGACAAGAGTCATGGAACATTGTGATGACAGGGATAATGGAGCATTGTGATGAGAAGGACTATGGAGCACTGTGATGACTGGGGTCACGGGGCATGGTGATGACAGTGGTCATGGAGCATTGTGATGACAAAGACCACGAAGCATTGTGATGCCAGGTGTCATGGAGCATTGTGATGAAAGGGGTCATGGATCACTACGATGATATGGGTAATGGAGCGTTGTGATGATACGGGCATGGAGCATTGTGATGACAGGGTTCATGCAACATTGTGATAACATGGGCATGGAGCAGAGTGACGACAAGATTTCTGGAGCGTTTTGATGATAAGGGCATGGATCATTGTGATTACAGGGGCCATGAAGCATTGAGATGACAAGGGAATGGAGCATTGTGATGAAAGCGGTCCTGGAGAATTGTGAGGAAACGGGTCATGGATTATTGTGATGGAAGGGTTCCTGGAGCATTGTGATGACAAGGGCCATGGAGCATTTTAATGAAAGGGGTACTGGAGCATTGTACAGAAATGTTTCATGGATCATCGTGATTACACGGATCAAGGAATATTGTGATGACAAGGGTTTTGGAGCATTGTGATGACCGGGGCATGGAGCATTGTGATGACAGAAGTCATAGAATATTGTGATGACAAGGGCCATGGAGCATTGCCATGAAAGATCTTTTCTGGCATTGTGATGAGAGTGGTCATGGAGCATTGTGATAAAAGTTGTCATGAAGCACTGTTATTACAGGGGCCATGTAGAATTATGATGACAAAGGCCATGGAGCATTGTGATGACAGGCATCATGGAGCAATTTGATGAAAGTTGACATGGAGCATTGGGATGAAATGTGCCATAGAACATTGTGAAGACAAGTGTCCTGGAGCATTGTGATGACCTAAGCCATGGCCAATTCTGATGACATGTGTCATGGAGCACTGTGATTACAGTGGTCATCTATCATTATGATGAAAGGTATCACGGAGCACTGTGATGACAGGGGCCATGGAACATTGTGATGACACGGGCATGGAGCATTATGATGAGAAGTGATCTGGAGCATTGCGATGACAAGGGTATGGAGCATTGTGATTAGAGGGGCCAGGGAGCATTGAGATGACAAGGGCAGGGAACATTGTGATGACAGCGGTCATGGATCATTGTGATGAGATCTGTCATGGAACATTGTGCTGACAGGGGCCATAGAGCATTGTGATGACAGGGGTCAAGGAGCATTGTGATGAAAGTGGTCATGGAGCATTGTGATGACACGGGCATGGAGCATTAGGATGACAAGAGTTCTGGAGCATTGTGATGAGAAGGGTATGGAGCATTGTGATTACAGGGGACCAGGAGCATTGTGATTACATGGGCAGTGAATATTGTGATGACAGGGGTCATGGAGCACTGTGATGACAAGTGCCATGGAACATTGTGATGACAGGGTTCATGGAGCATTGTGATGAGAGGGGCCTTGGAGCATTATGATGATAGGCATCATGGGGTATTGTGATGAGAGTGGTCACAGAATATTGTGATGAAAAGGATCATGGAGCAATGTGATTACAGGTGCCATGGAGCATTGTGAATGCATAGGCCATGGAGCAATGAAATGACAGGTGTCAAGGAGCATTGTGATGTAAGTTGTCATGGAGCATTGTGATGATATGTGTCCATAAACATTGTGATGACATGGTTCATGGAGCATTGTGATGACAAGTGCCATGGAGAATTGTGATGACAGGTGTCATGGGGCATTGTGATGACAGTGGTCATGTAGAATTGTGATGAAAGGTATCATGGAGGACTCTGATGACAGGGGCCGTGGAGCACTGGGATGAGAGTGGTCATCTAGAATTGTGATGAAATATACCAGGGAGCATTGTGATGACAGGTGTCATGGAGCACCGCAATGACAGGGGCCATGGAGCATTGTGAATACAAAGGTCATGGAATATTGAGATGACTGGCGTCATGGATCATTGTGATGACAAGGGTCCTGGAACCTTGCGATGACACGGTTCATGGAGCATTGTGATGAAAATGTTCATCAAGCATTGTGATGACAGGGGTCATGGAGCATTGTGATGACAAAGGCCATGGAACATTTTGATGACAAGAATTCTGGAGCACTGTGATGACAAGCGCATGGAGCATTGTGATTATAGGGACCATGGAGCTTTGTGATGACAACGGTATGGAACATTGTGATGACAAGGGTCTTCGAGCATTGTGATGACAGGGGTCATGGAGCATTGTGATGAAGGGGATCATGGAGCAATGTGATAACAGGGGCCATGGAGCATTTTGAATGCATAGGCCATGGATCACTGTGATGAGAGGGGTCATGGAGCATTGTGATGACAAAGGCCATGGAGCACTTTGATAAAAAGTGTCATGGAGAATTGTGATGAGACGGGCATGGAGCATTATGATGACAAGAGTTCTGGAGCATTGTGTTGACAAGGGAATGGAGCATTACGAATACAGGGACCATGGAGGATAGTGATGACATCTGTCATGGAACATTGTGCTGACAGGTGTCATGGAGCATTGTGATGACAGGTGTAATGTGGCGGTGTGATGACAGTGTTCATAGAGCATTGTGACGAAATGGATCATGGAGCAATGTGATTACAGCGACCATGTAGCATTTTGGATGAATACGCTATGGAGCATTGTGATGACAGGAGTCAAGGAGCATTGTGATGACAAGTGTCCTGGACAATTGTGATGACACGGTTCATGGAGAATTGTGATGACCAGTTTCATCAAACATTGTGATGACAGGTGTCATGGAGCATTGTGATGAGTATAGTTATAGTTCATTGTGATGATAAGTGTCCAGGAACAGTGTGATGACATGGATCATGGAGCATTGTGATGACAAGGGCCATGGCGAATTGTGATGACAGGTGTCATGGGGTATTGTGATGACGGTCGTGATCTAGAATTGTGATGAAACGTAACATGGAGCACTGTGATGACTGGGGTCATGGAACATTGTGATGACAAAGTCCATGGAACATTGTGATGGCAAGTATCATGGAGCTTTGTGATGACACGTGCATTCATCATTATGATGACAAGAGTTCTGGAGCATTGTGATGACAAGGGCATGGAGCATTGTGATTACCGGGGTCATGGAGCATTGTAATGACAACTGTCATGGAACATTGTGATGACAGGTGTCATGGAGCTTTGTGATTAAAGGGGCCATGGAGCATTTTGAGGACAAGGGCAGGCGAACATTTGATTACATTGGTAATGGAGCATTGTGATGACATGGGCAGGGAACATTGTGATGACAGGTGTAATGGAACACTGTGAATACAGGGGACATGGAGCATTTTGATGACATGGGCAGGCAACATTGTGATGACAGGTGTCATGGAGCATTGTTATGAAAATTGTCATGTAACGTTGTGCTGTCAGGGATCATGGAGCATTGTGATGAGAAGGGCACTGGAGCATTGTGAAGACAGGCGTACTGGAGCCTTCTGAGGAAAGATCTCATGGGTCATTGTGATTACAGTGATCATGGAATATTGTGATGACAGTGGTCATGGAGCATTGTAATGACAGGTGCCATGGAGCATTGTGATGACAAGGGTCATGGGGCATTGTGATGACAGTGGACATAGAAAATTGTGATGAAAGGGCTCATGGAGCACTGTGATTACAGGGGCCATGTATAATTGTGATGACAAAGGCCATGGAGCAATTGTGATGACAGTTGTAATGGAGCATTGCGTTGAAAGGGGCATGGAGCATTGTGACGACTGGTATCATGGAGCATTGTTATGAAAAAGGTCATGGGGCAGTGTAATGACAAGTATCATGGAGCATGTGATGAAAGGAATCATGGACCATTGTGATTAAAAGGATCATGAGGCATTTTGATGACAAGAGTCATGGAACATTGTGATGACAGGGATAATGGAGCATTGTGATGAGAAGGACTATGGAGCACTGTGATGACTGGGGTCACGGGGCATGGTGATGACAGTGGTCATAGAGCATTGTGATGACAAAGACCACGAAGCATTGTGATGCCAGGTGTCATGGAGCATTGTGATGAAAGGGGTCATGGATCACTACGATGATATGGGTAATGGAGCATTGTGATGATACGGGCATGGAGCATTGTGATGACAGGGTTCATGCAACATTGTGATAACATGGGCATGGAGCAGAGTGACGACAAGATTTCTGGAGCGTTTTGATGATAAGGGCATGGATCATTGTGATTACAGGGGCCATGAAGCATTGAGATGACAAGGGAATGGAGCATTGTGATGAAAGCGGTCCTGGAGAATTGTGAGGAAACGGGTCATGGATTATTGTGATGGAAGGGTTCCTGGAGGATTGTGATGACAAGGGCCATGGAGCATTTTAATGAAAGGGGTACTGGAACATTGTACAGAAATGTTTCATGGATCATCGTGATTACACGGATCAAGGAATATTGTGATGACAAGGGTTTTGGAGCATTGTGATGACCGGGGCATGGAGCATTGTGATGACAGAAGTCATAGAATATTGCGATGACAAGGGCCATGGAGCATTGTCATGAAAGATCTTTTCTGGCATTGTGATGAGAGTGGTCATGGAGCATTGTGATAAAAGTTGTCATGAAGCACTGTTATTACAGGGGCCATGTAGAATTATGATGACAAAGGCCATGGAGCATTGTGATGACAGGCATCATGGAGCAATTTGATGAAAGTTGACATGGAGCATTGTGATGAAATGCGCCATGGAACATTGTGAAGACAAGTGTCCTGGAGCATTGTGATGACCTAGGCCATGGCCAATTCTGATGACATGTGTCATGGAGCACTGTGATGACAGTGGTCATCTATCATTATGATGAAAGGTATCACGGAGCACTGTGATGACAGGGGCCATGGAACATTGTGATGACACGGGCATGGAGCATTATGATGAGAAGTGATCTGGAGCATTGCGATGACAAGGGTATGGAGCATTGTGATTACAGGGGCCAGGGAGCATTGAGATGACAAGGGCAGGGAACATTGTGATGACAGCGGTCATGGATCATTGTGATGAGATCTGTCATGGAACATTGTGCTGACAGGGGCCATAGAGCATTGTGATGACAGGTGTCATGTGGCCTTCTGATGACAGTGTTCATAGAGCATTGTGATGAAAAGGATCATGGAGCAATGTGATTACAGGGGCCATGGAGCATTTTGATGACAGGGGTCAAGGAGCATTGTGATGAAAGTGGTCATGGAGCATTGTGATGACACGGGCATGGAGCATTAGGATGACAAGAGTTCTGGAACATTGTGATGAGAAGGTTATGGAGCATTGTGATTACAGGGGACCAGGAGCATTGTGATTACATGGGCAGTGAATATTGTGATGACAGGGGTCATGGAGCACTGTGATGACAAGTGCCATGGAACATTGTGATGACAGTGTTCATGGAGCATTGTGATGAGAGGGGCCTTGGAGCATTATGATGATAGGCATCATGGGGTATTGTGATGAGAGTGGTCACAGAATATTGTGATGAAAAGGATCATGGAGCAATGTGATTACAGGTGCCATGGAGCATTGTGAATGCATAGGCCATGGAGCAATGAAATGACAGGTGTCAAGGAGCATTGTGATGTAAGTTGTCATGGAGCATTGTGATGATATGTGTCCATAAACATTGTGATGACATGGTTCATGGAGCATTGTGATGACAAGTGCCATGGAGAATTGTGATGACAGGTGTCATGGGGCATTGTGATGACAGTGGTCATGTAGAATTGTGATGAAAGGTATCATGGAGGACTCTGATGACAGGGGCCGTGGAGCACTGGGATGAGAGTGGTCATCTAGAATTGTGATGAAATATACCAGGGAGCATTGTGATGACAGGTGTCATGGAGCACCGCAATGACAGGGGCCATGGAGCATTGTGAATACAAAGGTCATGGAATATTGAGATGACTGGCGTCATGGATCATTGTGATGACAAGGGTCCTGGAACCTTGCGATGACACGGTTCATGGAGCATTGTGATGAAAAGGTTCATCAAGCATTGTGATGACAGGGGTCATGGAGCATTGTGATGACAAAGGCCATGGAACATTTTGATGACAAGAATTCTGGAGCACTGTGATGACAAGCGCATGGAGCATTGTGATTATAGGGACCATGGAGCTTTGTGATGACAACGGTATGGAACATTGTGATGACAAGGGTCTTCGAGCATTGTGATGACAGGGGTCATGGAGCATTGTGATGAAGGGGATCATGGAGCAATGTGATAACAGGGGCCATGGAGCATTTTGAATGCATAGGCCATGGATCACTGTGATGAGAGGGGTCATGGAGCATTGTGATGACAAAGGCCATGGAGCACTTTGATAAAAAGTGTCATGGAGAATTGTGATGAGACGGGCATGGAGCATTATGATGACAAGAGTTCTGGAGCATTGTGTTGACAAGGGAATGGAGCATTACGAATACAGGGACCATGGAGGATAGTGATGACATCTGTCATGGAACATTGTGCTGACAGGTGTCATGGAGCATTGTGATGACAGGTGTAATGTGGCGGTGTGATGACAGTGTTCATAGAGCATTGTGACGAAATGGATCATGGAGCAATGTGATTACAGTGACCATGTAGCATTTTGGATGAATACGCTATGGAGCATTGTGATGACAGGAGTCAAGGAGCATTGTGATGACAAGTGTCCTGGATAATTGTGATGACACGGTTCATGGAGCATTGTGATGACAAGTTTCATCAAGCATTGTGATGACAGGTGTCATGGAGCATTGTGATGAATGTAGTTATTGTTCATTGTGATGATAAGTGTCCAGGAACAGTGTGATGACATGGATCATGTTGCATTGTGATGACAAGGGCCATGGCGAATTGTGATGACAGGTGTCATGGGGCATTGTGATGACAGTGGTCATCTAGAATTGTGATGAAACGTAACATGGAGCACTGTGATGACTGGGGCCATGGAACATTGTGATGACAAAGTCCATGGAACATTGTGATGGCAAGTATCATGGAGCTTTGTGATGACACGTGCATTCATCATTATGATGACAAGAGTTCTGGAGCATTGTGTGAAAAGGGCATGGAGCATTGTGATTACCGGGGTCATGGAGCATTGTAATGACAACTGTCATGGAACATTGTGATGACAGGGGTCATGGAGCATTGTGATTAAAGGGGCCATGGAGCATTTTGAGGACAAGGCCAGGCGAGCATTTCATTACATTGGTAATGGAGCATTGTGATGACATGGGCAGGGAACATTGTGATGACAGGTGTAATGGAACACTGTGAATACAGGGGACATGGAGCATTTTGATGACATGGGCAGGCAACATGGTGATGACAGGTGTCATGGAGCATTGTTATGAAAATTGTCATGTAACGTTGTGCTGTCAGGGATCATGGAGCATTGTGATGAGACAGGCACTGGAGCATTGTGAAGACAGGCGTACTGGAGCCTTCTGAGGAAAGATCTCATGGGTCATTGTGATTACAGCGATCATGGAACATTGTGATGACAGTGGTCATGGAGCATTGTAATGACAGGTGCCATGAAGCATTGTGATGACAAGGGTCATGGGGCATTGTGATGACAGTGGTCATGGAGCATTGTGATGAAAGGGCTCATGGAGCACTGTGATTACAGGGGCCATGTATAATTGTGATGACAAAGGCCATGGAGCAATTGTGATGACAGTTGTCATGGAGCATTGCGTTGAAAGGGGCATGGAGCATTGTGACGACTGGTATCATGGAGCATTGTTATGAAAAAGGTCATGGGGCAGTGTAATGACAAGTATCATGGAGCATGTGATGAAAGGAATCATGGAACATTGTGATTAAAAGGATCATGAGGCATTTTGATGACAAGAGTCATGGAACATTGTGATGACAGGGATAATGGAGCATTGTGATGAGAAGGACTATGGAGCACTGTGATGACTGGGGTCACAGGGCATGGTGATGACAGTGGTCATGGAGCATTGTGATGACAAAGACCACGAAGCATTGTGATGCCAGGTGTCATGGAGCATTGTGATGAAAGGGGTCATGGATCACTACGATGATATGGGTAATGGAGCATTGTGATGATACGGGCATGGAGCATTGTGATGACAGGGTTCATGCAACATTGTGATAACATGGGCATGGAGCAGAGTGACGACAAGATTTCTGGAGCGTTTTGATGATAAGGGCATGGATCATTGTGATTACAGGGGCCATGAAGC
The DNA here is from genome assembly GCF_965194825.1 of Balaenoptera physalus. Taxonomy (NCBI): domain Eukaryota; kingdom Metazoa; phylum Chordata; class Mammalia; order Artiodactyla; family Balaenopteridae; genus Balaenoptera; species Balaenoptera physalus. Next base: position 272,119 of record NW_028125660.1, on the reverse strand, counting down.
ATTGAGATGACAAGGGAATGGAGCATTGTGATGAAAGCGGTCCTGGAGAATTGTGAGGAAACGGGTCATGGATTATTGTGATGGAAGGGTTCCTGGAGCATTGTGATGACAAGGGCCATGGAGCATTTTAATGAAAGGGGTACTGGAGCATTGTACAGAAATATTTCATAGATCATCGTGATTACACGGATCAAGGAATATTGTGATGACAAGGGTTTTGGAGCATTGTGATGACCGGGGCATGGAGCATTGTGATGACAGAAGTCATAGAATATTGTGATGACAAGGGCCATGGAGCATTGCCATGAAAGATCTTTTCTGGCATTGTGATGAGAGTGGTCATGGAGCATTGTGATAAAAGTTGTCATGAAGCACTGTTATTACAGGGGCCATGTAGAATTATGATGACAAAGGCCATGGAGCATTGTGATGACAGGCATCATGGAGCAATTTGATGAAAGTTGACATGGAGCATTGTGATGAAATGCGCCATAGAACATTGTGAAGACAAGTGTCCTGGAGCATTGTGATGACCTAGGCCATGGCCAATTCTGATGACATGTGTCATGGAGCACTGTGATGACAGTGGTCATCTATCATTATGATGAAAGGTATCACGGAGCACTGTGATGACAGGGGCCATGGAACATTGTGATGACACGGGCATGGAGCATTATGATGAGAAGTGATCTGGAGCATTGCGATGACAAGGGTATGGAGCATTGTGATTAGAGGGGCCAGGGAGCATTGAGATGACAAGGGCAGGGAACATTGTGATGACAGCGGTCATGGATCATTGTGATGAGATCTGTCATGGAACATTGTGCTGACAGGGGCCATAGAGCATTGTGATGACAGGGGTCAAGGAGCATTGTGATGAAAGTGGTCATGGAGCATTGCGATGACACGGGCATGGAGCATTAGGATGACAAGAGTCCTGGAGCATTGTGATGAGAAGGGTATGGAGCATTGTGATTACAGGGGACCAGGAGCATTGTGATTACATGGGCAGTGAATATTGTGATGACAGGGGTCATGGAGCACTGTGATGACAAGTGCTATGGAACATTGTGATGACAGGGTTCATGGAGCATTGTGATGAGAGGGGCCTTGGAGCATTATGATGATAGGCATCATGGGGTATTGTGATGAGAGTGGTCACAGAATATTGTGATGAAAAGGATCATGGAGCAATGTGATTACAGGTGCCATGGAGCATTGTGAATGCATAGGCCATGGAGCAATGAAATGACAGGTGTCAAGGAGCATTGTGATGTAAGTTGTCATGGAGCATTGTGATGATATGTGTCCATAAACATTGTGATGACATGGTTCATGGAGCATTGTGATGACAAGTGCCATGGAGAATTGTGATGACAGGTGTCATGGGGCATTGTGATGACAGTGGTCATGTAGAATTGTGATGAAAGGTATCATGGAGGACTCTGATGACAGGGGCCGTGGAGCACTGGGATGAGAGTGGTCATCTAGAATTGTGATGAAATATACCAGGGAGCATTGTGATGACAGGTGTCATGGAGCACCGCAATGACAGGGGCCATGGAGCATTGTGAATACAAAGGTCATGGAATATTGAGATGACTGGCGTCATGGATCATTGTGATGACAAGGGTCCTGGAACCTTGCGATGACACGGTTCATGGAGCATTGTGATGAAAAGGTTCATCAAGCATTGTGATGACAGGGGTCATGGAGCATTGTGATGACAAAGGCCATGGAACATTTTGATGACAAGAATTCTGGAGCACTGTGATGACAAGCGCATGGAGCATTGTGATTATAGGGACCATGGAGCTTTGTGATGACAACGGTATGGAACATTGTGATGACAAGGGTCTTCGAGCATTGTGATGACAGGGGTCATGGAGCATTGTGATGAAGGGGATCATGGAGCAATGTGATAACAGGGGCCATGGAGCATTTTGAATGCATAGGCCATGGATCACTGTGATGAGAGGGGTCATGGAGCATTGTGATGACAAAGGCCATGGAGCACTTTGATAAAAAGTGTCATGGAGAATTGTGATGAGACGGGCATGGAGCATTATGATGACAAGAGTTCTGGAGCATTGTGTTGACAAGGGAATGGAGCATTACGAATACAGGGACCATGGAGGATAGTGATGACATCTGTCATGGAACATTGTGCTGACAGGTGTCATGGAGCATTGTGATGACAGGTGTAATGTGGCGGTGTGATGACAGTGTTCATAGAGCATTGTGACGAAATGGATCATGGAGCAATGTGATTACAGCGACCATGTAGCATTTTGGATGAATACGCTATGGAGCATTGTGATGACAGGAGTCAAGGAGCATTGTGATGACAAGTGTCCTGGATAATTGTGATGACACGGTTCATGGAGCATTGTGATGACAAGTTTCATCAAGCATTGTGATGACAGGTGTCATGGAGCATTGTGATGAATGTAGTTATTGTTCATTGTGATGATAAGTGTCCAGGAACAGTGTGATGACATGGATCATGTTGCATTGTGATGACAAGGGCCATGGCGAATTGTGATGACAGGTGTCATGGGGCATTGTGATGACAGTGGTCATCTAGAATTGTGATGAAACGTAACATGGAGCACTGTGATGACTGGGGCCATGGAACATTGTGATGACAAAGTCCATGGAACATTGTGATGGCAAGTATCATGGAGCTTTGTGATGACACGTGCATTCATCATTATGATGACAAGAGTTCTGGAGCATTGTGATGACAAGGGCATGGAGCATTGTGATTACCGGGGTCATGGAGCATTGTAATGACAACTGTCATGGAACATTGTGATGACAGGGGTCATGGAGCATTGTGATTAAAGGGGCCATGGAGCATTTTGAGGACAAGGCCAGGCGAGCATTTGATTACATTGGTAATGGAGCATTGTGATGACATGGGCAGGGAACATTGTGATGACAGGTGTAATGGAACACTGTGAATACAGGGGACATGGAGCATTTTGATGACATGGGCAGGCAACATGGTGATGACAGGTGTCATGGAGCATTGTTATGAAAATTGTCATGTAACGTTGTGCTGTCAGGGATCATGGAGCATTGTGATGAGACAGGCACTGGAGCATTGTGAAGACAGGCGTACTGGAGCCTTCTGAGGAAAGATCTCATGGGTCATTGTGATTACAGCGATCATGGAACATTGTGATGACAGTGGTCATGGAGCATTGTAATGACAGGTGCCATGAAGCATTGTGATGACAAGGGTCATGGGGCATTGTGATGACAGTGGTCATGGAGCATTGTGATGAAAGGGCTCATGGAGCACTGTGATTACAGGGGCCATGTATAATTGTGATGACAAAGGCCATGGAGCAATTGTGATGACAGTTGTCATGGAGCATTGCGTTGAAAGGGGCATGGAGCATTGTGACGACTGGTATCATGGAGCATTGTTATGAAAAAGGTCATGGGGCAGTGTAATGACAAGTATCATGGAGCATGTGATGAAAGGAATCATGGAACATTGTGATTAAAAGGATCATGAGGCATTTTGATGACAAGAGTCATGGAACATTGTGATGACAGGGATAATGGAGCATTGTGATGAGAAGGACTATGGAGCACTGTGATGACTGGGGTCACGGGGCATGGTGATGACAGTGGTCATGGAGCATTGTGATGACAAAGACCACGAAGCATTGTGATGCCAGGTGTCATGGAGCATTGTGATGAAAGGGGTCATGGATCACTACGATGATATAGGTAATGGAGCATTGTGATGATACGGGCATGGAGCATTGTGATGACAGGGTTCATGCAACATTGTGATAACATGGGCATGGAGCAGAGTGACGACAAGATTTCTGGAGCGTTTTGATGATAAGGGCATGGATCATTGTGATTACAGGGGCCATGAAGCATTGAGATGACAAGGGAATGGAGCATTGTGATGAAAGCGGTCCTGGAGAATTGTGAGGAAACGGGTCATGGATTATTGTGATGGAAGGGTTCCTGGAGCATTGTGATGACAAGGGCCATGGAGCATTTTAATGAAAGGGGTACTGGAGCATTGTACAGAAATGTTTCATGGATCATCGTGATTACACGGATCAAGGAATATTGTGATGACAAGGGTTTTGGAGCATTGTGATGACCGGGGCATGGAGCATTGTGATGACAGAAGTCATAGAATATTGTGATGACAAGGGCCATGGAGCATTGTCATGAAAGATCTTTTCTGGCATTGTGATGAGAGTGGTCATGGAGCATTGTGATAAAAGTTGTGATGAAGCACTGTTATTACAGGGGCCATGTAGAATTATGATGACAAAGGCCATGGAGCATTGTGATGACAGGCATCATGGAGCAATTTGATGAAAGTTGACATGGAGCATTGTGATGAAATGCGCCATGGAACATTGTGAAGACAAGTGTCCTGGAGCATTGTGATGACCTAGGCCATGGCCAATTCTTATGACATGTGTCATGGAGCACTGTGATGACAGTGGTCATCTATCATTATGATGAAAGGTATCACGGAGCACTGTGATGACAGGGGCCATGGAACATTGTGATGACACGGGCATGGAGCATTATGATGAGAAGTGATCTGGAGTATTGCGATGACAAGGGTATGGAGCATTGTGATTACAGGGGCCAGGGAGCATTGAGATGACAAGGGCAGGGAACATTGTGATGACAGCGGTCATGGATCATTGTGATGAGATCTGTCATGGAACATTGTGCTGACAGGGGCCATAGAGTATTGTGATGAAAAAGATCATGGAGCAATGTGATTACAGGGGCCATGGAGCATTGTGAATACATAGGCCATGGAGCATTGTGATGACACGGGCATGGAGCATTATGATGACAAGAGTTCTGGAGCATTGTGATGAAAAGTGTATGGAGCATTGTGATTACAGGGGACCAGGAGCATTGTGATTACATGGGCAGTGAATATTGTGATGACAGTGGTTCATGGAGCACTGTGATGACAAGTGCCATGGAACATTGTGATGACAGGGTTCATGGAGTATTGTGATGAGAGGGGCCTTGGAGCATTATGATGATAGGCGTCATGGGGTATTGTGATGAGAGTGGTCATAGAATATTGTGATGAAAAGGATCATGGAGCAATGTGATTACAGGTGCCATGGAGCATTGTGAATGCATAGGCCATGGAGCAATGAAATGACAGGGGTCAAGGAGCATTGTGATGTAAGTTGTCATGGAGCATTGTGATGACATGTGTCCATGAACATTGTGATGACATGGTTCATGGAGCATTGTGATGACAAGTGCCATGGTGAATTGTGATGACAGGTGTCATGGGGCATTGTGATGACAGTGGTCATGTAGAATTGTGATGAAAGGTATCATGGAGGACTATGATGACAGGGGCCGTGGAGCATTGTGATGAGAGTGGTCATCTAGAATTGTGATGAAATATACCAGGGAGCATTGTGATGACAGGGGTCATGGAGCACCGCAATTACAGGAGCCATGGAGCATTGTGAATACAAAGTCATGGTGCATTAAGATGACAGGCGTCATGGATCATTGTGATGACGAGGGTCCTAGAACCTTGCGATGACACGGTTCATGGAGCATTGTGATGACAAGTTTCATCAAGCATTGTGATGACAGGGGCCATGGAGCATTGTGATGACAAATGCCATGGAACATTTTGATGACAAGAATTCTGGAGCACTGTGATGACATGCGCATGGAGCATTGTGATTATAGGGACCATGGAGTATTTTGATGACTACGGTATGGAACATTGTGATGACAAGGGTCTTCGATCATTGTGATGACAGGTGTCATGGGGCATTGTGATGACAGTGGTCATCTAGAATTGTGATGAAACCTAACATGGAGCACGGTGATAATAGTTGCCACGGAGCATTGTGATGACAAAGGCCATGGAGCATTGTGATGAAAAGTGTTATGGAGCATTGTGATGAGACGGGCATGGAACATTATGATGCCAAGAGTTCTGGGGCATTGTGGTGACAAGGGCATGGAGCATTGTGATGACAAGGGCCATGGCCAATTCTGAGGACATGTGTCATTGGGCATTGTGATCACAGAGGATATCTAGCATTGTGATGAAAGGTACCATGGATCTCTGTGATAACAGGGGCCATGGAGCATTGTGATGACAAAGGCCATGGAGCATTTTGATGAAAAGTGTCATGGAGAATTGTGATGAGACGGGCATGGAGCATTATGATGACAAGAGTTCTGGAGCATTGTGTTGACAAGGGAATGGAGCATTATGAATACAGGGACCACGGAGGATACTGATGACATCTGTCATGGAACATTGTGCTGACAGGGGCCATGGAGCATTGTGATGACAGTGTTCATAGAGCATTGTGATGACAGGGGTCATGGAGCACTGTGATTACAGGGGCCATGTATAATTGTGATGACAAAGGCCATGGAGCAATTGTGATGACAGTTGTCATGGAGCATTGTGTTGTAAGGGGCGTGGAGCATTGTGATGACAATGGTCATGGAGCATTGTGATGACTGGTATCATGGACCATTGTTATGAAAAAGGTCATGGGGCAGGGCAATGACAAGTATCATGGAGCATGTGGTGAAAGGAGTCATGGAGCATTGTGATTAAAAGGATCATGAGGCATTTTGATGACAAGAGTCATGGAACATTGTGATGACAGGGATAATGGAGCATTGTGATGACAAGGGCTATGGAGCATTGTGATGACTGGGGTCATGGGGCATGGTGATGACAGTGGTCATGGAGCATTGTGATGAAAGTTGTCATGGAGCAATATGATTACAGGGACCATGTAGCATTTCGAATGAATACGCTATGGAGCATTGTGATGACAGGAGTCAAGGAGCATTGTGATGTAAGTGGTCATGGATCATTGTGATGACAAGTGTCCTGGACCTTTGTGATGACACGGGTCATGGAGCATTGTGATGACAAGGGCCATGGCGAATTGTGATGACATGTGTCTTGTGGCATTGTGATGACAGTGGTCATCTAGAATTGTGATGGAAGGTATCATGGAGCACTGTGATGACAGGGGCCATGGAACATTGTGATGACAAAGGCCATGGAGCATTGTGATGACAAGTATCATGGAGCTTTGTGATGACACGGGCATTCATCATTATGATGACAAGAGTTCTGAGGCATTGTGATGACAAGGGCATGGATCATTGTTATTACCGGGGTCATGGAGCATTGTGATGACAAAGACCACGGAGCATTGTGATGACACGTGTCCTGGAGCATTGTGATGAAAGGGGTCATGGATCACTGCGATGACAAGGGTAATGGAGCATTATGATGACAAGTGTCATGGAACATTGTGATGACAGCGGTCATGGATCATTGTGATGAGATCTTTCATGGAACATTGTGCTAAAAGGGGCCATAGAGCATTGTGATGACAGGTGTCATGTGGCCTTGTGATGACAGTGGTCATAGAACATTGTGATGAAAAGGATCATGGTGATTACAGGGGCCATGGAGCATTTTGCATACATAGGCCATGGAGGATTGTGATGACAGGGGTCAAGGAGCATTGTGATGAAAGTGGTCATGGAGCATTGTGAGGACACGGGCATGGAGCATTATGATGACAAGAGTTCTGGAGCATTGTGATGACAAGGGTATGGAGCATTGTGATTAGAGGGGACCAGGAGCATTGTGATTATATGGGCAGTGAATATTGTGATGACAGGGGTCATGGAGCACTGTGATGACAAGTGTCCTGGAACATTGTGATGACAGGGATCATGGAGAATTGTGATGAGAGGGGTCTTGGAGCATTATGATGATAGGCGTCATTGGGTATTGTGATAAAAGTGGTCATAGAGCATTGTGAAGAAAGGGATCATGGAGCAATGTGATTACAGGGGCCATGGCACATTGTGAATGCATAGGCCATGGAGCAATGAAATGACAGGGGTCAAGGAGCATTGTGATGTAAGTTGTCATGGAGCATTGTGATGACAAGTGTCCATGAACATTGTGATGACATGGTTTATGGAGCATTGTGATGACAAGTGCCATGGCGAATTGTGATGACAGGTGTCATGGGGCATTGTGATGACAGTGGTCATATAGAATTGTGTTGAAAGGTATCATGGAGGACTCTGATGACAGGGGCCGTGGAGCACTGTGATGAGAGTGGTCATCTAGAATTGTGATGTAATATACCAGGGAGCATTGTGATGACAGGGGTCATGGAGCACCGCAATTACAGGGGCCATGGATCATTGTGAATACAAAGGTCATGGTGCATTGAGATGACAGGCGTCATGGATCATTGTGATGACGACGGTCCTAGAACCTTGCGATGACACGGTTCATGGAGCATTGTGATGACAAGGTTCATCAAGCATTGTGATGACAGGGGTCATGGAGCATTGTGATGACAAAACCACAGAGCATTGTGATGACAGGTGTCCTGGAGCATTGTGATGAAAGGGGTCATGGATCACTGCGATGACATGGGTAATGGAGCATTGTGATGATACGGGCATGGAGCATTGTGAAGACAGGGGTCATGCAGCATTGTGATGACATGGGCATAGAGCAGAGTGACGACAAGCTTTCTGGAGCATTTTGATGATAAGGGCATGGATCATTGTGATTACAGGGGCCATGAAGCATTGAGATGACAAGGGAATGGAGCATTGTGATGAAAGCGGTCCTGGAGAATTGTGAGGAAACGGGTCATGGATTATTGTGATGGAAGGGTTCCTGGAGAATTGTGATGACAAGGGCCATGGAGCATTTCAATGAAAGGGGTACTAGAGCATTGTACAGAAATGGTTCATGGATCATCGTGATTACACGGATCAAGGAATATTGTAATGACAAGGGTTTTGGAGCATTGTGATGACAGGGGTCATGGAGCATTGTGAATACAAAGGTCATGGTGCATTGAGATGACATGCGTCATGGATCATTGTGATGATGAGGGTCCTGGAACCTTGGGATGATACGGTTCATGGAGCATTGTGATGACAAGGTTCATCAAGCATTGTGATGACAGGCGTCATGGAGCATTGTATTGACAAAGACCATGGAACATTTTGATGACAAGATTTCTGGAGCACTGTGATGACAAGCACATGGAGCATTGTGATTATAGGGACCATGGAGTATTGTGATGACAATGGTATGGAACATTGTGATGACAAGGGTCTTTGAGCATTGTGATGACAGGGGTCATGGAGCATTGTGATGAAGGGGATCATGGAGCAATGTGATCACAGGGGCCATGGAGCATTTTGAATGTATAGGCCATGGAGCACTATGATGACAGGTGTCATGGAGCATTGTGATGAATGTAGTCATAGTTCATTGTGATGATAAGTGTCCAGGAACAGTGTGATGACATGGATCATGGAGCATTATGATGACAAGGGCCATGGCGAATTGTGATGACAGGTGTCATGGGGCATTTTGATGACAGTGGTGATCTAGATTTGTGATGAAATGTAACATGGAGCACTGTGATAATAGGGGCCATGGAGCATTGTGATGACAAAGGCCATGGAGCATTGTGATGACAAGTGTCATGGAGCATTGTGATGAGACGGGCATGGAGCATTATGATGCCAAGAATTCTGGGGCATTGTGGTGACAAGGGCATGGAGCATTGTGATGACAAGGGCCATGGCCAATTCTGAGGACAGGTTTCATTGGGCACTGTGATCACAGATTATATCTAGCATTGTGATGAAAGGTACCATGGATCACTGTGATAACAGGGGCCATGGAGCATTGTGATGACAAAGGCCATGGAGCACTTTGATAAAAAGTGTCATGGAGAATTGTGATGAGACGGGCATGGAGCATTATGATGACAAGAGTTCTGGAGCATTGTGTTGACAAGGGAATGGAGCATTACGAATACAGGGACCATGGAGGATAGTGATGACATCTGTCATGGAACATTGTGCTGACATGTGTCACGGAGCATTGTGATGACAGGTGTCATGTGGCATTGTGATGACAGTGTTCATAGGGCATTGTGACGAAATGGATCATGGAGCAATGTGATTACAGCGACCATGTAGCATTTTGGATGAATACGCTATGGAGCATTGTGATGACAGGAGTCAAGGAGCATTGTGATGACAAGTGTCCTGGACAATTGTGATGACACGGTTCATGGAGCATTGTGATGACAAGTTTCATCAAGCATTGTGATGACAGGTGTCATGGAGCATTGTGATGAATGTAGTCATTGTTCATTGTGATGATAAGTGTCCAGGAACAGTGTGATGACATGGATCATGGAGCATTGTGATGACAAGGGCCATGGCGAATTGTGATGACAGGTGTCATGGGGCATTGTGATGACAGTGGTCATCTAGAATTGTGATGAAACGTAACATGGAGCACTGTGATAATAGGGGCCATGGAGCATTGTGATGACAAAGTCCATGGAACATTGTGATGGCAAGTATCATGGAGCTTTGTGATGACACGTGCATTCATCATTATGATGACAAGAGTTCTGGAGCATTGTGATGACAAGGGCATGGAGCATTGTGATTACCAGGGTCTTGGAGCATTGTAATGACAACTGTCATGGAACATTGTGATGACAGGGGTCATGGAGCATTGTGATTAAAGGGGCCATGGAGCATTTTGAGGACAAGGGCAGGCGAACATTTGATTACATTGGTAATGGAGCATTGTGATGACATGGGCAGGGAACATTGTGATGACAGGTGTAATGGAACACTGTGAATACAGGGGACATGGAGCATTTTGATGACATGGGCAGGCAACATTGTGATGACAGGTGTCATGGAGCATTGTTATGAAAATTGTCATGTAACGTTGTGCTGTCAGGGATCATGGAGCATTGTGATGAGAAGGGCACTGGAGCATTGTGAAGACAGGCGTACTGGAGCCTTCTGAGGAAAGATCTCATGGGTCATTGTGATTACAGCGATCATGGAACATTGTGATGACAGTGGTCATGGAGCATTGTAATGACAGTGGTCATGGAGCATTGTGATGAAAGAGCTCATGGAGCACTGTGATTACAGGGGCCATGTATAATTGTGATGACAAAGGCCATGGAGCATTGCGTTGAAAGGGGCATGGAGCATTGTGACGACAATGGTCATGGAGCATTGTGATGACTGGTATCATGGAGCATTGTTATGAAAAAGGTCATGGGGCAGTGTAATGACAAGTATCATGGAGCATGTGATGAAAGGAATCATGGAATATTGTGATTAAAAGGATCATGAGGCATTTTGATGACAAGAGTCATGGAACATTGTGATGACAGGGATAATGGAGCATTGTGATGAGAAGGACTATGGAGCACTGTGATGACTGGGGTCACGGGGCATGGTGATGACAGTGGTCATGGAGCATTGTGATGACAAAGACCACGAAGCATTGTGATGCCAGGTGTCATGGAGCATTGTGATGAAAGGGGTCATGGATCACTACGATGATATGGGTAATGGAGCATTGTGATGATACGGGCATGGAGCATTGTGATGACAGGGTTCATGCAACATTGTGATAACATGGGCATGGAGCAGAGTGACGACAAGATTTCTGGAGCGTTTTGATGATAAGGGCATGGATCATTGTGATTACAGGGGCCATGAAGCATTGAGATGACAAGGGAATGGAGCATTGTGATGAAAGCGGTCCTGGAGAATTGTGAGGAAACGGGTCATGGATTATTGTGATGGAAGGGTTCCTGGAGCATTGTGATGACAAGGGCCATGGAGCATTTTAATGAAAGGGGTACTGGAGCATTGTACAGAAATGTTTCATGGATCATCGTGATTACACGGATCAAGGAATATTGTGATGACAAGGGTTTTGGAGCATTGTGATGACCGGGGCATGGAGCATTGTGATGACAGAAGTCATAGAATATTGTGATGACAAGGGCCATGGAGCATTGTCATGAAAGATCTTTTCTGGCATTGTGATGAGAGTGGTCATGGAGCATTGTGATAAAAGTTGTCATGAAGCACTGTTATTACAGGGGCCATGTAGAATTATGATGACAAAGGCCATGGAGCATTGTGATGACAGGCATCATGGAGCAATTTGATGAAAGTTGACATGGAGCATTGTGATGAAATGCGCCATGGAACATTGTGAAGACAAGTGTCCTGGAGCATTGTGATGACCTAGGCCATGGCCAATTCTGATGACATGTGTCATGGAGCACTGTGATGACAGTGGTCATCTATCATTATGATGAAAGGTATCACGGAGCACTGTGATGACAGGGGCCATGGAACATTGTGATGACACGGGCATGGAGCATTATGATGAGAAGTGATCTGGAGCATTGCGATGACAAGGGTATGGAGCATTGTGATTACAGGGGCCAGGGAGCATTGAGATGACAAGGGCAGGGAATATTGTGATGACAGCGGTCATGGATCATTGTGATGAGATCTGTCATGGAACATTGTGCTGACAGGGGCCATAGAGCATTGTGATGACAGGGGTCAAGGAGCATTGTGATGAAAGTGGTCATGGAGCATTGTGATGACACGGGCATGGAGCATTAGGATGACAAGAGTTCTGGAGCATTGTGATGAGAAGGGTATGGAGCATTGTGATTACAGGGGACCAGGAGCATTGTGATTACATGGGCAGTGAATATTGTGATGACATGGGTCATGGAGCACTGTGATGACAAGTGCCATGGAACATTGTGATGACAGGGTTCATGGAGCATTGTGATGAGAGGGGCCTTGGAGCATTATGATGATAGGCATCATGGGGTATTGTGATGAGAGTGGTCACAGAATATTGTGATGAAAAGGATCATGGAGCAATGTGATTACAGGTGCCATGGAGCATTGTGAATGCATAGGCCATGGAGCAATGAAATGACAGGTGTCAAGGAGCATTGTGATGTAAGTTGTCATGGAGCATTGTGATGATATGTGTCCATAAACATTGTGATGACATGGTTCATGGAGCATTGTGATGACAAGTGCCATGGAGAATTGTGATGACAGGTGTCATGGGGCATTGTGATGACAGTGGTCATGTAGAATTGTGATGAAAGGTATCATGGAGGACTCTGATGACAGGGGCCGTGGAGCACTGGGATGAGAGTGGTCATCTAGAATTGTGATGAAATATACCAGGGAGCATTGTGATGACAGGTGTCATGGAGCACCGCAATGACAGGGGCCATGGAGCATTGTGAATACAAAGGTCATGGAATATTGAGATGACTGGCGTCATGGATCATTGTGATGACAAGGGTCCTGGAACCTTGCGATGACACGGTTCATGGAGCATTGTGATGAAAAGGTTCATCAAGCATTGTGATGACATGGGTCATGGAGCATTGTGATGACAAAGGCCATGGAACATTTTGATGACAAGAATTCTGGAGCACTGTGATGACAAGCGCATGGAGCATTGTGATTATAGGGACCATGGAGCTTTGTGATGACAACGGTATGGAACATTGTGATGACAAGGGTCTTCGAGCATTGTGATGACAGGGGTCATGGAGCATTGTGATGAAGGGGATCATGGAGCAATGTGATAACAGGGACCATGGAGCATTTTGAATGCATAGGCCATGGATCACTGTGATGAGAGGGGTCATGGAGCATTGTGATGACAAAGGCCATGGAGCACTTTGATAAAAAGTGTCATGGAGAATTGTGATGAGACGGGCATGGAGCATTATGATGACAAGAGTTCTGGAGCATTGTGTTGACAAGGGAATGGAGCATTACGAATACAGGGACCATGGAGGATAGTGATGACATCTGTCATGGAACATTGTGCTGACAGGTGTCATGGAGCATTGTGATGACAGGTGTAATGTGGCGGTGTGATGACAGTGTTCATAGAGCATTGTGACGAAATGGATCATGGAGCAATGTGATTACAGCGACCATGTAGCATTTTGGATGAATACGCTATGGAGCATTGTGATGACAGGAGTCAAGGAGCATTGTGATGACAAGTGTCCTGGATAATTGTGATGACACGGTTCATGGAGCATTGTGATGACAAGTTTCATCAAGCATTGTGATGACAGGTGTCATGGAGCATTGTGATGAATGTAGTTATTGTTCATTGTGATGATAAGTGTCCAGGAACAGTGTGATGACATGGATCATGTTGCATTGTGATGACAAGGGCCATGGCGAATTGTGATGACAGGTGTCATGGGGCATTGTGATGACAGTGGTCATCTAGAATTGTGATGAAACGTAACATGGAGCACTGTGATGACTGGGGCCATGGAACATTGTGATGACAAAGTCCATGGAACATTGTGATGGCAAGTATCATGGAGCTTTGTGATGACACGTGCATTCATCATTATGATGACAAGAGTTCTGGAGCATTGTGATGACAAGGGCATGGAGCATTGTGATTACCGGGGTCATGGAGCATTGTAATGACAACTGTCATGGAACATTGTGATGACAGGGGTCATGGAGCATTGTGATTAAAGGGGCCATGGAGCATTTTGAGGACAAGGCCAGGCGAGCATTTGATTACATTGGTAATGGAGCATTGTGATGACATGGGCAGGGAACATTGTGATGACAGGTGTAATGGAACACTGTGAATACAGGGGACATGGAGCATTTTGATGACATGGGCAGGCAACATGGTGATGACAGGTGTCATGGAGCATTGTTATGAAAATTGTCATGTAACGTTGTGCTGTCAGGGATCATGGAGCATTGTGATGAGACAGGCACTGGAGCATTGTGAAGACAGGCGTACTGGAGCCTTCTGAGGAAAGATCTCATGGGTCATTGTGATTACAGCGATCATGGAACATTGTGATGACAGTGGTCATGGAGCATTGTAATGACAGGTGCCATGAAGCATTGTGATGACAAGGGTCATGGGGCATTGTGATGACAGTGGTCATGGAGCATTGTGATGAAAGGGCTCATGGAGCACTGTGATTACAGGGGCCATGTATAATTGTGATGACAAAGGCCATGGAGCAATTGTGATGACAGTTGTCATGGAGCATTGCGTTGAAAGGGGCATGGAGCATTGTGACGACTGGTATCATGGAGCATTGTTATGAAAAAGGTCATGGGGCAGTGTAATGACAAGTATCATGGAGCATGTGATGAAAGGAATCATGGAACATTGTGATTAAAAGGATCATGAGGCATTTTGATGACAAGAGTCATGGAACATTGTGATGACAGGGATAATGGAGCATTGTGATGAGAAGGACTATGGAGCACTGTGATGACTGGGGTCACGGGGCATGGTGATGACAGTGGTCATGGAGCATTGTGATGACAAAGACCACGAAGCATTGTGATGCCAGGTGTCATGGAGCATTGTGATGAAAGGGGTCATGGATCACTACGATGATATGGGTAATGGAGCGTTGTGATGATACGGGCATGGAGCATTGTGATGACCGGGTTCATGCAACATTGTGATAACATGGGCATGGAGCAGAGTGACGACAAGATTTCTGGAGCGTTTTGATGATAAGGGCATGGATCATTGTGATTACAGGGGCCATGAAGCATTGAGATGACAAGGGAATGGAGCATTGTGATGAAAGCGGTCCTGGAGAATTGTGAGGAAACGGGTCATGGATTATTGTGATGGAAGGGTTCCTGGAGCATTGTGATGACAAGGGCCATGGAGCATTTTAATGAAAGGGGTACTTGAGCATTGTACAGAAATGTTTCATGGATCATCGTGATTACACGGATCAAGGAATATTGTGATGACAAGGGTTTTGGAGCATTGTGATGACCGGGGCATGGAGCATTGTGATGACAGAAGTCATAGAATATTGTGATGACAAGGGCCATGGAGCATTGTCATGAAAGATCTTTTCTGGCATTGTGATGAGAGTGGTCATGGAGCATTGTGATAAAAGTTGTCATGAAGCACTGTTATTACAGGGGCCATGTAGAATTATGATGACAAAGGCCATGGAGCATTGTGATGACAGGCATCATGGAGCAATTTGATGAAAGTTGACATGGAGCATTGTGATGAAATGCGCCATGGAACATTGTGAAGACAAGTGTCCTGGAGCATTGTGATGACCTAGGCCATGGCCAATTCTGATGACATGTGTCATGGAGCACTGTGATGACAGTGGTCATCTATCATTATGATGAAAGGTATCACGGAGCACTGTGATGACAGGGGCCATGGAACATTGTGATGACACGGGCATGGAGCATTATGATGAGAAGTGATCTGGAGCATTGCGATGACAAGGGTATGGAGCATTGTGATTACAGGGGCCAGGGAGCATTGAGATGACAAGGGCAGGGAACATTGTTATGACAGCGGTCATGGATCATTGTGATGAGATCTGTCATGGAACATTGTGCTGACAGGGGCCATAGAGCATTGTGATGACAGGGGTCAAGGAGCATTGTGATGAAAGTGGTCATGGAGCATTGTGATGACACGGGCATGGAGCATTAGGATGACAAGAGTTCTGGAGCATTGTGATGAGAAGGGTATGGAGCATTGTGATTACAGGGGACCAGGAGCATTGTGATTACATGGGCAGTGAATATTGTGATGACAGGGGTCATGGAGCACTGTGATGACAAGTGCCATGGAACATTGTGATGACAGGGTTCATGGAGCATTGTGATGAGAGGGGCCTTGGAGCATTATGATGATAGGCATCATGGGGTATTGTGATGAGAGTGGTCACAGAATATTGTGATGAAAAGGATCATGGAGCAATGTGATTACAGGTGCCATGGAGCATTGTGAATGCATAGGCCATGGAGCAATGAAATGACAGGTGTCAAGGAGCATTGTGATGTAAGTTGTCATGGAGCATTGTGATGATATGTGTCCATAAACATTGTGATGACATGGTTCATGGAGCATTGTGATGACAGTGGTCATGTAGAATTGTGATGAAAGGTATCATGGAGGACTCTGATGACAGGGGCCGTGGAGCACTGGGATGAGAGTGGTCATCTAGAATTGTGATGAAATATACCAGGGAGCATTGTGATGACAGGTGTCATGGAGCACCGCAATGACAGGGGCCATGGAGCATTGTGAATACAAAGGTCATGGAATATTGAGATGACTGGCGTCATGGATCATTGTGATGACAAGGGTCCTGGAACCTTGCGATGACACGGTTCATGGAGCATTGTGATGAAAAGGTTCATCAAGCATTGTGATGACATGGGTCATGGAGCATTGTGATGACAAAGGCCATGGAACATTTTGATGACAAGAATTCTGGAGCACTGTGATGACAAGCGCATGGAGCATTGTGATTATAGGGACCATGGAGCTTTGTGATGACAACGGTATGGAACATTGTGATGACAAGGGTCTTCGAGCATTGTGATGACAGGGGTCATGGAGCATTTTGAATGCATAGGCCATGGATCACTGTGATGAGAGGGGTCATGGAGCATTGTGATGACAAAGGCCATGGAGCACTTTGATAAAAAGTGTCATGGAGAATTGTGATGAGACGGGCATGGAGCATTATGATGACAAGAGTTCTGGAGCATTGTGTTGACAAGGGAATGGAGCATTACGAATACAGGGACCATGGAGGATAGTGATGACATCTGTCATGGAACATTGTGCTGACAGGTGTCATGGAGCATTGTGATGACAGGTGTAATGTGGCGGTGTGATGACAGTGTTCATAGAGCATTGTGACGAAATGGATCATGGAGCAATGTGATTACAGCGACCATGTAGCATTTTGGATGAATACGCTATGGAGCATTGTGATGACAGGAGTCAAGGAGCATTGTGATGACAAGTGTCCTGGATAATTGTGATGACACGGTTCATGGAGCATTGTGATGACAAGTTTCATCAAGCATTGTGATGACAGGTGTCATGGAGCATTGTGATGAATGTAGTTATTGTTCATTGTGATGATAAGTGTCCAGGAACAGTGTGATGACATGGATCATGTTGCATTGTGATGACAAGGGCCATGGCGAATTGTGATGACAGGTGTCATGGGGCATTGTGATGACAGTGGTCATCTAGAATTGTGATGAAACGTAACATGGAGCACTGTGATGACAAAGTCCATGGAACATTGTGATGGCAAGTATCATGGAGCTTTGTGATGACACGTGCATTCATCATTATGATGACAAGAGTTCTGGAGCATTGTGATGACAAGGGCATGGAGCATTGTGATTACCGGGGTCATGGAGCATTGTAATGACAACTGTCATGGAACATTGTGATGACAGGGGTCATGGAGCATTGTGATTAAAGGGGCCATGGAGCATTTTGAGGACAAGGCCAGGCGAGCATTTGATTACATTGGTAATGGAGCATTGTGATGACATGGGCAGGGAACATTGTGATGACAGGTGTAATGGAACACTGTGAATACAGGGGACATGGAGCATTTTGATGACATGGGCAGGCAACATGGTGATGACAGGTGTCATGGAGCATTGTTATGAAAATTGTCATGTAACGTTGTGCTGTCAGGGATCATGGAGCATTGTGATGAGACAGGCACTGGAGCATTGTGAAGACAGGCGTACTGGAGCCTTCTGAGGAAAGATCTCATGGGTCATTGTGATTACAGCGATCATGGAACATTGTGATGACAGTGGTCATGGAGCATTGTAATGACAGGTGCCATGAAGCATTGTGATGACAAGGGTCATGGGGCATTGTGATGACAGTGGTCATGGAGCATTGTGATGAAAGGGCTCATGGAGCACTGTGATTACAGGGGCCATGTATAATTGTGATGACAAAGGCCATGGAGCAATTGTGATGACAGTTGTCATGGAGCATTGCGTTGAAAGGGGCATGGAGCATTGTGACGACTGGTATCATGGAGCATTGTTATGAAAAAGGTCATGGGACAGTGTAATGACAAGTATCATGGAGCATGTGATGAAAGGAATCATGGAACATTGTGATTAAAAGGATCATGAGGCATTTTGATGACAAGAGTCATGGAACATTGTGATGACAGGGATAATGGAGCATTGTGATGAGAAGGACTATGGAGCACTGTGATGACTGGGGTCACGGGGCATGGTGATGACAGTGGTCATGGAGCATTGTGATGACAAAGACCACGAAGCATTGTGATGCCAGGTGTCATGGAGCATTGTGATGAAAGGGGTCATGGATCACTACGATGATATGGGTAATGGAGCGTTGTGATGATACGGGCATGGAGCATTGTGATGACAGGGTTCATGCAACATTGTGATAACATGGGCATGGAGCAGAGTGACAACAAGATTTCTGGAGCGTTTTGATGATAAGGGCATGGATCATTGTGATTACAGGGGCCATGAAGCATTGAGATGACAAGGGAATGGAGCATTGTGATGAAAGCGGTCCTGGAGAATTGTGAGGAAACGGGTCATGGATTATTGTGATGGAAGGGTTCCTGGAGCATTGTGATGACAAGGGCCATGGAGCATTTTAATGAAAGGGGTACTGGAGCATTGTACAGAAATGTTTCATGGATCATCGTGATTACACGGATCAAGGAATATTGTGATGACAAGGGTTTTGGAGCATTGTGATGACCGGGGCATGGAGCATTGTGATGACAGAAGTCATAGAATATTGTGATGACAAGGGCCATGGAGCATTGTCATGAAAGATCTTTTCTGGCATTGTGATGAGAGTGGTCATGGAGCATTGTGATAAAAGTTGTCATGAAGCACTGTTATTACAGGGGCCATGTAGAATTATGATGACAAAGGCCATGGAGCATTGTGATGACAGGCATCATGGAGCAATTTGATGAAAGTTGACATGGAGCATTGTGATGAAATGCGCCATGGAACATTGTGAAGACAAGTGTCCTGGAGCATTGTGATGACCTAGGCCATGGCCAATTCTGATGACATGTGTCATGGAGCACTGTGATGACAGTGGTCATCTATCATTATGATGAAAGGTATCACGGAGCACTGTGATGACAGGGGCCATGGAACATTGTGATGACACGGGCATGGAGCATTATGATGAGAAGTGATCTGGAGCATTGCGATGACAAGGGTATGGAGCATTGTGATTACAGGGGCCAGGGAGCATTGAGATGACAAGGGCAGGGAACATTGTGATGACAGCGGTCATGGATCATTGTGATGAGATCTGTCATGGAACATTGTGCTGACAGGGGCCATAGAGCATTGTGATGACAGGGGTCAAGGAGCATTGTGATGAAAGTGGTCATGGAGCATTGTGATGACACGGGCATGGAGCATTAGGATGACAAGAGTTCTGGAGCATTGTGATGAGAAGGGTATGGAGCATTGTGATTACAGGGGACCAGGAGCATTGTGATTACATGGGCAGTGAATATTGTGATGACAGGGGTCATGGAGCACTGTGATGACAAGTGCCATGGAACATTGTGATGACAGGGTTCATGGAGCATTGTGATGAGAGGGGCCTTGGAGCATTATGATGATAGGCATCATGGGGTATTGTGATGAGAGTGGTCACAGAATATTGTGATGAAAAGGATCATGGAGCAATGTGATTACAGGTGCCATGGAGCATTGTGAATGCATAGGCCATGGAGCAATGAAATGACAGGTGTCAAGGAGCATTGTGATGTAAGTTGTCATGGAGCATTGTGATGATATGTGTCCATAAACATTGTGATGACATGGTTCATGGAGCATTGTGATGACAAGTGCCATGGAGAATTGTGATGACAGGTGTCATGGGGCATTGTGATGACAGTGGTCATGTAGAATTGTGATGAAAGGTATCATGGAGGACTCTGATGACAGGGGCCGTGGAGCACTGGGATGAGAGTGGTCATCTAGAATTGTGATGAAATATACCAGGGAGCATTGTGATGACAGGTGTCATGGAGCACCGCAATGACAGGGGCCATGGAGCATTGTGAATACAAAGGTCATGGAATATTGAGATGACTGGCGTCATGGATCATTGTGATGACAAGGGTCCTGGAACCTTGCGATGACACGGTTCATGGAGCATTGTGATGAAAAGGTTCATCAAGCATTGTGATGACATGGGTCATGGAGCATTGTGATGACAAAGGCCATGGAACATTTTGATGACAAGAATTCTGGAGCACTGTGATGACAAGCGCATGGAGCATTGTGATTATAGGGACCATGGAGCTTTGTGATGACAACGGTATGGAACATTGTGATGACAAGGGTCTTCGAGCATTGTGATGACAGGGGTCATGGAGCATTGTGATGAAGGGGATCATGGAGCAATGTGATAACAGGGACCATGGAGCATTTTGAATGCATAGGCCATGGATCACTGTGATGAGAGGGGTCATGGAGCATTGTGATGACAAAGGCCATGGAGCACTTTGATAAAAAGTGTCATGGAGAATTGTGATGAGACGGGCATGGAGCATTATGATGACAAGAGTTCTGGAGCATTGTGTTGACAAGGGAATGGAGCATTACGAATACAGGGACCATGGAGGATAGTGATGACATCTGTCATGGAGCATTGTGCTGACAGGTGTCATGGAGCATTGTGATGACAGGTGTAATGTGGCGGTGTGATGACAGTGTTCATAGAGCATTGTGACGAAATGGATCATGGAGCAATGTGATTACAGCGACCATGTAGCATTTTGGATGAATACGCTATGGAGCATTGTGATGACAGGAGTCAAGGAGCATTGTGATGACAAGTGTCCTGGATAATTGTGATGACACGGTTCATGGAGCATTGTGATGACAAGTTTCATCAAGCATTGTGATGACAGGTGTCATGGAGCATTGTGATGAATGTAGTTATTGTTCATTGTGATGATAAGTGTCCAGGAACAGTGTGATGACATGGATCATGTTGCATTGTGATGACAAGGGCCATGGCGAATTGTGATGACAGGTGTCATGGGGCATTGTGATGACAGTGGTCATCTAGAATTGTGATGAAACGTAACATGGAGCACTGTGATGACAAAGTCCATGGAACATTGTGATGGCAAGTATCATGGAGCTTTGTGATGACACGTGCATTCATCATTATGATGACAAGAGTTCTGGAGCATTGTGATGACAAGGGCATGGAGCATTGTGATTACCGGGGTCATGGAGCATTGTAATGACAACTGTCATGGAACATTGTGATGACAGGGGTCATGGAGCATTGTGATTAAAGGGGCCATGGAGCATTTTGAGGACAAGGCCAGGCGAGCATTTGATTACATTGGTAATGGAGCATTGTGATGACATGGGCAGGGAACATTGTGATGACAGGTGTAATGGAACACTGTGAATACAGGGGACATGGAGCATTTTGATGACATGGGCAGGCAACATGGTGATGACAGGTGTCATGGAGCATTGTTATGAAAATTGTCATGTAACGTTGTGCTGTCAGGGATCATGGAGCATTGTGATGAGACAGGCACTGGAGCATTGTGAAGACAGGCGTACTGGAGCCTTCTGAGGAAAGATCTCATGGGTCATTGTGATTACAGCGATCATGGAACATTGTGATGACAGTGGTCATGGAGCATTGTAATGACAGGTGCCATGAAGCATTGTGATGACAAGGGTCATGGGGCATTGTGATGACAGTGGTCATGGAGCATTGTGATGAAAGGGCTCATGGAGCACTGTGATTACAGGGGCCATGTATAATTGTGATGACAAAGGCCATGGAGCAATTGTGATGACAGTTGTCATGGAGCATTGCGTTGAAAGGGGCATGGAGCATTGTGACGACTGGTATCATGGAGCATTGTTATGAAAAAGGTCATGGGACAGTGTAATGACAAGTATCATGGAGCATGTGATGAAAGGAATCATGGAACATTGTGATTAAAAGGATCATGAGGCATTTTGATGACAAGAGTCATGGAACATTGTGATGACAGGGATAATGGAGCATTGTGATGAGAAGGACTATGGAGCACTGTGATGACTGGGGTCACGGGGCATGGTGATGACAGTGGTCATGGAGCATTGTGATGACAAAGACCACGAAGCATTGTGATGCCAGGTGTCATGGAGCATTGTGATGAAAGGGGTCATGGATCACTACGATGATATGGGTAATGGAGCGTTGTGATGATACGGGCATGGAGCATTGTGATGACAGGGTTCATGCAACATTGTGATAACATGGGCATGGAGCAGAGTGACAACAAGATTTCTGGAGCGTTTTGATGATAAGGGCATGGATCATTGTGATTACAGGGGCCATGAAGCATTGAGATGACAAGGGAATGGAGCATTGTGATGAAAGCGGTCCTGGAGAATTGTGAGGAAACGGGTCATGGATTATTGTGATGGAAGGGTTCCTGGAGCATTGTGATGACAAGGGCCATGGAGCATTTTAATGAAAGGGGTACTGGAGCATTGTACAGAAATGTTTCATGGATCATCGTGATTACACGGATCAAGGAATATTGTGATGACAAGGGTTTTGGAGCATTGTGATGACCGGGGCATGGAGCATTGTGATGACAGAAGTCATAGAATATTGTGATGACAAGGGCCATGGAGCATTGTCATGAAAGATCTTTTCTGGCATTGTGATGAGAGTGGTCATGGAGCATTGTGATAAAAGTTGTCATGAAGCACTGTTATTACAGGGGCCATGTAGAATTATGATGACAAAGGCCATGGAGCATTGTGATGACAGGCATCATGGAGCAATTTGATGAAAGTTGACATGGAGCATTGTGATGAAATGCGCCATGGAACATTGTGAAGACAAGTGTCCTGGAGCATTGTGATGACCTAGGCCATGGCCAATTCTGATGACATGTGTCATGGAGCACTGTGATGACAGTGGTCATCTATCATTATGATGAAAGGTATCACGGAGCACTGTGATGACAGGGGCCATGGAACATTGTGATGACACGGGCATGGAGCATTATGATGAGAAGTGATCTGGAGCATTGCGATGACAAGGGTATGGAGCATTGTGATTACAGGGGCCAGGGAGCATTGAGATGACAAGGGCAGGGAACATTGTGATGACAGCGGTCATGGATCATTGTGATGAGATCTGTCATGGAACATTGTGCTGACAGGGGCCATAGAGCATTGTGATGACAGGGGTCAAGGAGCATTGTGATGAAAGTGGTCATGGAGCATTGTGATGACACGGGCATGGAGCATTAGGATGACAAGAGTTCTGGAGCATTGTGATGAGAAGGGTATGGAGCATTGTGATTACAGGGGACCAGGAGCATTGTGATTACATGGGCAGTGAATATTGTGATGACAGGGGTCATGGAGCACTGTGATGACAAGTGCCATGGAACATTGTGATGACAGGGTTCATGGAGCATTGTGATGAGAGGGGCCTTGGAGCATTATGATGATAGGCATCATGGGGTATTGTGATGAGAGTGGTCACAGAATATTGTGATGAAAAGGATCATGGAGCAATGTGATTACAGGTGCCATGGAGCATTGTGAATGCATAGGCCATGGAGCAATGAAATGACAGGTGTCAAGGAGCATTGTGATGTAAGTTGTCATGGAGCATTGTGATGATATGTGTCCATAAACATTGTGATGACATGGTTCATGGAGCATTGTGATGACAAGTGCCATGGAGAATTGTGATGACAGGTGTCATGGGGCATTGTGATGACAGTGGTCATGTAGAATTGTGATGAAAGGTATCATGGAGGACTCTGATGACAGGGGCCGTGGAGCACTGGGATGAGAGTGGTCATCTAGAATTGTGATGAAATATACCAGGGAGCATTGTGATGACAGGTGTCATGGAGCACCGCAATGACAGGGGCCATGGAGCATTGTGAATACAAAGGTCATGGAATATTGAGATGACTGGCGTCATGGATCATTGTGATGACAAGGGTCCTGGAACCTTGCGATGACACGGTTCATGGAGCATTGTGATGAAAAGGTTCATCAAGCATTGTGATGACATGGGTCATGGAGCATTGTGATGACAAAGGCCATGGAACATTTTGATGACAAGAATTCTGGAGCACTGTGATGACAAGCGCATGGAGCATTGTGATTATAGGGACCATGGAGCTTTGTGATGACAACGGTATGGAACATTGTGATGACAAGGGTCTTCGAGCATTGTGATGACAGGGGTCATGGAGCATTGTGATGAAGGGGATCATGGAGCAATGTGATAACAGGGACCATGGAGCATTTTGAATGCATAGGCCATGGATCACTGTGATGAGAGGGGTCATGGAGCATTGTGATGACAAAGGCCATGGAGCACTTTGATAAAAAGTGTCATGGAGAATTGTGATGAGACGGGCATGGAGCATTATGATGACAAGAGTTCTGGAGCATTGTGTTGACAAGGGAATGGAGCATTACGAATACAGGGACCATGGAGGATAGTGATGACATCTGTCATGGAGCATTGTGCTGACAGGTGTCATGGAGCATTGTGATGACAGGTGTAATGTGGCGGTGTGATGACAGTGTTCATAGAGCATTGTGACGAAATGGATCATGGAGCAATGTGATTACAGCGACCATGTAGCATTTTGGATGAATACGCTATGGAGCATTGTGATGACAGGAGTCAAGGAGCATTGTGATGACAAGTGTCCTGGATAATTGTGATGACACGGTTCATGGAGCATTGTGATGACAAGTTTCATCAAGCATTGTGATGACAGGTGTCATGGAGCATTGTGATGAATGTAGTTATTGTTCATTGTGATGATAAGTGTCCAGGAACAGTGTGATGACATGGATCATGTTGCATTGTGATGACAAGGGCCATGGCGAATTGTGATGACAGGTGTCATGGGGCATTGTGATGACAGTGGTCATCTAGAATTGTGATGAAACGTAACATGGAGCACTGTGATGACAAAGTCCATGGAACATTGTGATGGCAAGTATCATGGAGCTTTGTGATGACACGTGCATTCATCATTATGATGACAAGAGTTCTGGAGCATTGTGATGACAAGGGCATGGAGCATTGTGATTACCGGGGTCATGGAGCATTGTAATGACAACTGTCATGGAACATTGTGATGACAGGGGTCATGGAGCATTGTGATTAAAGGGGCCATGGAGCATTTTGAGGACAAGGCCAGGCGAGCATTTGATTACATTGGTAATGGAGCATTGTGATGACATGGGCAGGGAACATTGTGATGACAGGTGTAATGGAACACTGTGAATACAGGGGACATGGAGCATTTTGATGACATGGGCAGGCAACATGGTGATGACAGGTGTCATGGAGCATTGTTATGAAAATTGTCATGTAACGTTGTGCTGTCAGGGATCATGGAGCATTGTGATGAGACAGGCACTGGAGCATTGTGAAGACAGGCGTACTGGAGCCTTCTGAGGAAAGATCTCATGGGTCATTGTGATTACAGCGATCATGGAACATTGTGATGACAGTGGTCATGGAGCATTGTAATGACAGGTGCCATGAAGCATTGTGATGACAAGGGTCATGGGGCATTGTGATGACAGTGGTCATGGAGCATTGTGATGAAAGGGCTCATGGAGCACTGTGATTACAGGGGCCATGTATAATTGTGATGACAAAGGCCATGGAGCAATTGTGATGACAGTTGTCATGGAGCATTGCGTTGAAAGGGGCATGGAGCATTGTGACGACTGGTATCATGGAGCATTGTTATGAAAAAGGTCATGGGGCAGTGTAATGACAAGTATCATGGAGCATGTGATGAAAGGAATCATGGAACATTGTGATTAAAAGGATCATGAGGCATTTTGATGACAAGAGTCATGGAACATTGTGATGACAGGGATAATGGAGCATTGTGATGAGAAGGACTATGGAGCACTGTGATGACTGGGGTCACGGGGCATGGTGATGACAGTGGTCATGGAGCATTGTGATGACAAAGACCACGAAGCATTGTGATGCCAGGTGTCATGGAGCATTGTGATGAAAGGGGTCATGGATCACTACGATGATATGGGTAATGGAGCGTTGTGATGATACGGGCATGGAGCATTGTGATGACAGGGTTCATGCAACATTGTGATAACATGAGCATGGAGCAGAGTGACGACAAGATTTCTGGAGCGTTTTGATGATAAGGGCATGGATCATTGTGATTACAGGGGCCATGAAGCATTGAGATGACAAGGGAATGGAGCATTGTGATGAAAGCGGTCCTGGAGAATTGTGAGGAAACGGGTCATGGATTATTGTGATGGAAGGGTTCCTGGAGCATTGTGATGACAAGGGCCATGGAGCATTTTAATGAAAGGGGTACTGGAGCATTGTACAGAAATGTTTCATGGATCATCGTGATTACACGGATCAAGGAATATTGTGATGACAAGGGTTTTGGAGCATTGTGATGACCGGGGCATGGAGCATTGTGATGACAGAAGTCATAGAATATTGTGATGACAAGGGCCATGGAGCATTGTCATGAAAGATCTTTTCTGGCATTGTGATGAGAGTGGTCATGGAGCATTGTGATAAAAGTTGTCATGAAGCACTGTTATTACAGGGGCCATGTAGAATTATGATGACAAAGGCCATGGAGCATTGTGATGACAGGCATCATGGAGCAATTTGATGAAAGTTGACATGGAGCATTGTGATGAAATGCGCCATGGAACATTGTGAAGACAAGTGTCCTGGAGCATTGTGATGACCTAGGCCATGGCCAATTCTGATGACATGTGTCATGGAGCACTGTGATGACAGTGGTCATCTATCATTATGATGAAAGGTATCACGGAGCACTGTGATGACAGGGGCCATGGAACATTGTGATGACACGGGCATGGAGCATTATGATGAGAAGTGATCTGGAGCATTGCGATGACAAGGGTATGGAGCATTGTGATTACAGGGGCCAGGGAGCATTGAGATGACAAGGGCAGGGAACATTGTGATGACAGCAGTCATGGATCATTGTGATGAGATCTGTCATGGAACATTGTGCTGACAGGGGCCATAGAGCATTGTGATGACAGGGGTCAAGGAGCATTGTGATGAAAGTGGTCATGGAGCATTGTGATGACACGAGCATGGAGCATTAGGATGACAAGAGTTCTGGAGCATTGTGATGAGAAGGGTATGGAGCATTGTGATTACAGGGGACCAGGAGCATTGTGATTACATGGGCAGTGAATATTGTGATGACAGGGGTCATGGAGCACTGTGATGACAAGTGCCATGGAACATTGTGATGACAGGGTTCATGGAGCATTGTGATGAGAGGGGCCTTGGAGCATTATGATGATAGGCATCATGCGGTATTGTGATGAGAGTGGTCACAGAATATTGTGATGAAAAGGATCATGGAGCAATGTGATTACAGGTGCCATGGAGCATTGTGAATGCATAGGCCATGGAGCAATGAAATGACAGGTGTCAAGGAGCATTGTGATGTAAGTTGTCATGGAGCATTGTGATGATATGTGTCCATAAACATTGTGATGACATGGTTCATGGAGCATTGTGATGACAAGTGCCATGGAGAATTGTGATGACAGGTGTCATGGGGCATTGTGATGACAGTGGTCATGTAGAATTGTGATGAAAGGTATCATGGAGGACTCTGATGACAGGGGCCGTGGAGCACTGGGATGAGAGTGGTCATCTAGAATTGTGATGAAATATACCAGGGAGCATTGTGATGACAGGTGTCATGGAGCACCGCAATGACAGGGGCCATGGAGCATTGTGAATACAAAGGTCATGGAATATTGAGATGACTGGCGTCATGGATCATTGTGATGACAAGGGTCCTGGAACCTTGCGATGACACGGTTCATGGAGCATTGTGATGAAAAGGTTCATCAAGCATTGTGATGACATGGGTCATGGAGCATTGTGATGACAAAGGCCATGGAACATTTTGATGACAAGAATTCTGGAGCACTGTGATGACAAGCGCATGGAGCATTGTGATTATAGGGACCATGGAGCTTTGTGATGACAACGGTATGGAACATTGTGATGACAAGGGTCTTCGAGCATTGTGATGACAGGGGTCATGGAGCATTGTGATGAAGGGGATCATGGAGCAATGTGATAACAGGGACCATGGAGCATTTTGAATGCATAGGCCATGGATCACTGTGATGAGAGGGGTCATGGAGCATTGTGATGACAAAGGCCATGGAGCACTTTGATAAAAAGTGTCATGGAGAATTGTGATGAGACGGGCATGGAGCATTATGATGACAAGAGTTCTGGAGCATTGTGTTGACAAGGGAATGGAGCATTACGAATACAGGGACCATGGAGGATAGTGATGACATCTGTCATGGAACATTGTGCTGACAGGTGTCATGGAGCATTGTGATGACAGGTGTAATGTGGCGGTGTGATGACAGTGTTCATAGAGCATTGTGACGAAATGGATCATGGAGCAATGTGATTACAGCGACCATGTAGCATTTTGGATGAATACGCTATGGAGCATTGTGATGACAGGAGTCAAGGAGCATTGTGATGACAAGTGTCCTGGATAATTGTGATGACACGGTTCATGGAGCATTGTGATGACAAGTTTCATCAAGCATTGTGATGACAGGTGTCATGGAGCATTGTGATGAATGTAGTTATTGTTCATTGTGATGATAAGTGTCCAGGAACAGTGTGATGACATGGATCATGTTGCATTGTGATGACAAGGGCCATGGCGAATTGTGATGACAGGTGTCATGGGGCATTGTGATGACAGTGGTCATCTAGAATTGTGATGAAACGTAACATGGAGCACTGTGATGACTGGGGCCATGGAACATTGTGATGACAAAGTCCATGGAACATTGTGATGGCAAGTATCATGGAGCTTTGTGATGACACGTGCATTCATCATTATGATGACAAGAGTTCTGGAGCATTGTGAGGACAAGGGCATGGAGCATTGTGATTACCGGGGTCATGGAGCATTGTAATGACAACTGTCATGGAACATTGTGATGACAGGGGTCATGGAGCATTGTGATTAAAGGGGCCATGGAGCATTTGGAGGACAAGGCCAGGCGAGCATTTGATTACATTGGTAATGGAGCATTGTGATGACATGGGCAGGGAACATTGTGATGACAGGTGTAATGGAACACTGTGAATACAGGGGACATGGAGCATTTTGATGACATGGGCAGGCAACATGGTGATGACAGGTGTCATGGAGCATTGTTATGAAAATTGTCATGTAACGTTGTGCTGTCAGGGATCATGGAGCATTGTGATGAGACAGGCACTGGAGCATTGTGAAGACAGGCGTACTGGAGCCTTCTGAGGAAAGATCTCATGGGTCATTGTGATTACAGCGATCATGGAACATTGTGATGACTGTGGTCATGGAGCATTGTAATGACAGGTGCCATGAAGCATTGTGATGACAAGGGTCATGGGGCATTGTGATGACAGTGGTCATGGAGCATTGTGATGAAAGGGCTCATGGAGCACTGTGATTACAGGGGCCATGTATAATTGTGATGACAAAGGCCATGGAGCAATTGTGATGACAGTTGTCATGGAGCATTGCGTTGAAAGGGGCATGGAGCATTGTGACGACTGGTATCATGGAGCATTGTTATGAAAAAGGTCATGGGGCAGTGTAATGACAAGTATCATGGAGCATGTGATGAAAGGAATCATGGAACATTGTGATTAAAAGGATCATGAGGCATTTTGATGACAAGAGTCATGGAACATTGTGATGACAGGGATAATGGAGCATTGTGATGAGAAGGACTATGGAGCACTGTGATGACTGGGGTCACGGGGCATGGTGATGACAGTGGTCATGGAGCATTGTGATGACAAAGACCACGAAGCATTGTGATGCCAGGTGTCATGGAGCATTGTGATGAAAGGGGTCATGGATCACTACGATGATATGGGTAATGGAGCGTTGTGATGATACGGGCATGGAGCATTGTGATGACAGGGTTCATGCAACATTGTGATAACATGAGCATGGAGCAGAGTGACGACAAGATTTCTGGAGCGTTTTGATGATAAGGGCATGGATCATTGTGATTACAGGGGCCATGAAGCATTGAGATGACAAGGGAATGGAGCATTGTGATGAAAGCGGTCCTGGAGAATTGTGAGGAAACGGGTCATGGATTATTGTGATGGAAGGGTTCCTGGAGCATTGTGATGACAAGGGCCATGGAGCATTTTAATGAAAGGGGTACTGGAGCATTGTACAGAAATGTTTCATGGATCATCGTGATTACACGGATCAAGGAATATTGTGATGACAAGGGTTTTGGAGCATTGTGATGACCGGGGCATGGAGCATTGTGATGACAGAAGTCATAGAATATTGTGATGACAAGGGCCATGGAGCATTGTCATGAAAGATCTTTTCTGGCATTGTGATGAGAGTGGTCATGGAGCATTGTGATAAAAGTTGTCATGAAGCACTGTTATTACAGGGGCCATGTAGAATTATGATGACAAAGGCCATGGAGCATTGTGATGACAGGCATCATGGAGCAATTTGATGAAAGTTGACATGGAGCATTGTGATGAAATGCGCCATGGAACATTGTGAAGACAAGTGTCCTGGAGCATTGTGATGACCTAGGCCATGGCCAATTCTGATGACATGTGTCATGGAGCACTGTGATGACAGTGGTCATCTATCATTATGATGAAAGGTATCACGGAGCACTGTGATGACAGGGGCCATGGAACATTGTGATGACACGGGCATGGAGCATTATGATGAGAAGTGATCTGGAGTATTGCGATGACAAGGGTATGGAGCATTGTGATTACAGGGGCCAGGGAGCATTGAGATGACAAGGGCAGGGAACATTGTGATGACAGCGGTCATGGCTCATTGTGATAAGATCTGTCATGGAACATTGTGCTGACAGGGGCCATAGAGTATTGTGATGAAAAAGATCATGGAGCAATGTGATTACAGGGGCCATGGAGCATTGTGAATACATAGGCCATGGAGCATTGTGATGACAGGGGTCAAGTAGCATTGTGATGAAAGTGGTCATGGAGCATTGTGATGACACGGGCATGGAGCATTATGATGACAAGTGTTCTGGAGCATTGTGATGAAAAGTGTATGGAGCATTGTGATTACAGGGGACCAGGAGCATTGTGATTACATGGGCAGTGAATATTGTGATGACAGTGGTTCATGGAGCACTGTGATGACAAGTGCCATGGAACATTGTGATGACAGGGTTCATGGAGTATTGTGATGAGAGGGGCCTTGGAGCATTATGATGATAGGCGTCATGGGGTATTGTGATGAGAGTGGTCATAGAATATTGTGATGAAAAGGATCATGGAGCAATGTGATTACAGGTGCCATGGAGCATTGTGAATGCATAGACCATGGAGCAATGAAATGACAGGGGTCAAGGAGCATTGTGATGTAAGTTGTCATGGAGCATTGTGATGACATGTGTCCATGAACATTGTGATGACATGGTTCATGGAGCATTGTGATGACAAGTGCCATGGTGAATTGTGATGACAGGTGTCATGGGGCATTGTGATGACAGTGGTCATGTAGAATTGTGATGAAAGGTATCATGGAGGACTATGATGACAGGGGCCGTGGAGCATTGTGATGAGAGTGGTCATCTAGAATTGTGATGAAATATACCAGGGAGCATTGTGATGACAGGGGTCATGGAGTACCGCAATTACAGGAGCCATGGAGCATTGTGAATACAAAGGTCATGGTGCATTGAGATGACAGGCGTCATGGATCATTGTGATGACGAGGGTCCTAGAACCTTGCGATGACACGGTTCATGGAGCATTGTGATGACAAGTTTCATCAAGCATTGTGATGACAGGGGCCATGGAGCATTGTGATGACAAATGCCATGGAACATTTTGATGACAAGAATTCTGGAGCACTGTGATGACATGCGCATGGAGCATTGTGATTATAGGGACCATGGAGTATTTTGATGACTACGGTATGGAACATTGTGATGACAAGGGTCTTCGATCATTGTGATGACAGGTGTCATGGGGCATTGTGATGACAGTGGTCATCTAGAATTGTGATGAAACCTAACATGGAGCACGGTGATAATAGTTGCCACGGAGCATTGTGATGACAAAGGCCATGGAGCATTGTGATGAAAAGTGTTATGGAGCATTGTGATGAGACGGGCATGGAACATTATGATGCCAAGAGTTCTGGGACATTGTGGTGACAAGGGCATGGAGCATTGTGATGACAAGGGCCATGGCCAATTCTGAGGACATGTGTCATTGGGCATTGTGATCACAGAGGATATCTAGCATTGTGATGAAAGGTACCATGGATCTCTGTGATAACAGGGGCCATGGAGCATTGTGATGACAAAGGCCATGGAGCATTTTGATGAAAAGTGTCATGGAGAATTGTGATGAGACGGGCATGGAGCATTATGATGACAAGAGTTCTGGAGCATTGTGTTGACAAGGGAATGGAGCATTATGAATACAGGGACCACGGAGGATACTGATGACATCTGTCATGGAACATTGTGCTGACAGGGGCCATGGAGCATTGTGATGACAGTGTTCATAGAGCATTGTGATGAAAGGGGTCATGGAGCACTGTGATTACAGGGGCCATGTATAATTGTGATGACAAAGGCCATGGAGCAATTGTGATGACAGTTCTCATGGAGCATTGTGTTGTAAGGGGCGTGGAGCATTGTGATGACAATGGTCATGGAGCATTGTGATGACTGTTATCATGCAGCATTGTTATGAAAAAGGTCATGGGGCAGGGCAATGACATGTATCATGAAGCATGTGGTGAAAGGAGTCATGGAGCATTGTGATTAAAAGGATCATGAGGCATTTTGATGACAAGAATCATGGAACATTGTGATGACAGGGATAATGGAGCATTGTGATGACAAGGGCTATGGAGCATTGTGATGACTGGGGTCATGGGGCATGGTGATGACAGTGGTCATGGAGCATTGTGATGAAAGTTGTCATGGAGAAATATGATTACAGGGACCATGTAGCATTTCGAATGAATACGCTATGGAGCATTGTGATGACAGGAGTCAAGGAGCATTGTGATGTAAGTGGTCATGGATCATTGTGATGACAAGTGTCCTGGACCTTTGTGATGACACGGGTCATGGAGCATTGTGATGACAAGGGCCATGGCGAATTGTGATGACATGTGTCTTGTGGCATTGTGATGACAGTGGTCATCTAGAATTGTGATGGAAGGTATCATGGAGCACTGTGATGACAGGGGCCATGGAACATTGTGATCACAAAGGCCATGGAGCATTGTGATGACAAGTATCATGGAGCTTTGTGATGACACGGGCATTCATCATTATGATGACAAGAGTTCTGAGGCATTGTGATGACAAGGGCATGGAGCATTGTTATTACCGGGGTCATGGAGCATTGTGATGACAAAGACCACGGAGCATTGTGATGACAGGTGTCCTGGAGCATTGTGATGAAAGGGGTCATGGATCACTGCGATGACAAGGGTAATGGAGCATTATGATGACAAGTGTCATGGAACATTGTGATGACAGCAGTCATGGATCATTGTGATGAGATCTTTCATGGAACATTGTGCTAAAAGGGGCCATAGAGCATTGTGATGACAGGTGTCATGTGGCCTTGTGATGACAGTGGTCATAGAACATTGTGATGAAAAGGATCATGGTGATTACAGGGGCCATGGAGCATTTTGCATACATAGGCCATGGAGGATTGTGATGACAGGGGTCAAGGAGCATTGTGATGAAAGTGGTCATGGAGCATTGTGAGGACACGGGCATGGAGCATTATGATGACAAGAGTTCTGGAGCATTGTAATGACAAGGGTATGGAGCATTGTGATTAGAGGGGACCAGGAGCATTGTGATTATATGGGCAGTGAATATTGTGATGACAGGGGTCATGGAGCACTGTGATGACAAGTGTCCTGGAACATTGTGATGACAGGGATCATGGAGAATTGTGATGAGAGGGGTCTTGGAGCATTATGATGATAGGCGTCATTGGGTATTGTGATAAAAGTGGTCATAGAGCATTGTGAAGAAAGGGATCATGGAGCAATGTGATTACAGGGGCCATGGCACATTGTGAATGCATAGGCCATGGAGCAATGAAATGACAGGGGTCAAGGAGCATTGTGATGTAAGTTGTCATGGAGCATTGTGATGACAAGTGTCCATGAACATTGTGATGACATGGTTTATGGAGCATTGTGATGACAAGTGCCATGGCGAATTGTGATGACAGGTGTCATGGGGCATTGTGATGACAGTGGTCATATAGAATTGTGTTGAAAGGTATCATGGAGGACTCTGATGACAGGGGCCGTGGAGCACTGTGATGAGAGTGGTCATCTAGAATTGTGATGAAATATACCAGGGAGCATTGTGATGACAGGGGTCATGGAGCACCGCAATTACAGGGGCCATGGATCATTGTGAATACAAAGGTCATGGTGCATTGAGATGACATGCGTCATGGATCATTGTGATGATGAGGGTCCTGGAACCTTGGGATGATACGGTTCATGGAGCATTGTGATGACAAGGTTCATCAAGCATTGTGATGACATGGGTCATGGAGCATTGTGATGACAAAACCACAGAGCATTGTGATGACAGGTGTCCTGGAGCATTGTGATGAAAGGGGTCATGGATCACTGCGATGACATGGGTAATGGAGCATTGTGATGATACGGGCATGGAGCATTGTGAAGACAGGGGTCATGCAGCATTGTGATGACATGGGCAT
The DNA here is from genome assembly GCF_965194825.1 of Balaenoptera physalus. NCBI lineage: Eukaryota > Metazoa > Chordata > Mammalia > Artiodactyla > Balaenopteridae > Balaenoptera > Balaenoptera physalus. The sequence goes on along the minus strand of NW_028125660.1, from coordinate 236,427 downwards.
TGAGCAGAGTGACGACAAGCGTTCTGGAGCATTTTGATGATAAGGGCATGGATCATTGTGATTACAGGGGCCATGAAGCATTGAGATGACAAGGGAATGGAGCATTGTGATGAAAGCGGTCCTGGAGAATTGTGAGGAAACGGGTCATGGATTATTGTGATGGAAGGGTTCCTGGAGAATTGTGATGACAAGGGCCATGGAGCATTTCAATGAAAGGGGTACTAGAGCATTGTACAGAAATGGTTCATGGATCATCGTGATTACACGGATCAAGGAATATTGTAATGACAAGGGTTTTGGAGCATTGTGATGACAGGGGTCATGGAGCATTGTGAATACAAAGGTCATGGTGCATTGAGATGACATGCGTCATGGATCATTGTGATGATGAGGGTCCTGGAACCTTGGGATGATACGGTTCATGGAGCATTGTGATGACAAGGTTCATCAAGCATTGTGATGACAGGCGTCATGGAGCATTGTATTGACAAAGACCATGGAACATTTTGATGACAAGATTTCTGGAGCACTGTGATGACAAGCACATGGAGCATTGTGATTATAGGGACCATGGAGTATTGTGATGACAATGGTATGGAACATTGTGATGACAAGGGTCTTTGAGCATTGTGATGACAGGGGTCATGGAGCATTGTGATGATGGGGATCATGGAGCAATGTGATCACATGGGCCATGGAGCATTTTGAATGCATAGGCCATGGAGCACTATGATGACAGGTGTCATGGAGCATTGTGATGAATGTAGTCATAGTTCATTGTGATGATAAGTGTCCAGGAACAGTGTGATGACATGGATCATGGAGCATTATGATGACAAGGGCCATGGCGAATTGTGATGACAGGTGTCATGGGGCATTGTGATGACAGTGGTCATCTAGATTTGTGATGAAATGTAACATGGAGCACTGTGATAATAGGGGCCATGGAGCATTGTGATGACAAAGGCCATGGAGCATTGTGATGACAAGTGTCATGGAGCATTGTGATGAGACGGGCATGGAGCATTATGATGCCAAGAATTCTGGGGCATTGTGGTGACAAGGGCATGGAGCATTGTGATGACAAGGGCCATGGCCAATTCTGAGGACAGGTTTCATTGGGCACTGTGATCACAGATTATATCTAGCATTGTGATGAAAGGTACCATGGATCACTGTGATAACAGGGGCCATGGAGCATTGTGATGACAAAGGCCATGGAGCATTTTGATGAAAAGTGTCATGGAGAATTGTGATGAGACGGGCATGGAGCATTATGATGACAAGAGTTCTGGAGCATTGTGTTGACAAGGGAATGGAGCATTACGAATACAGGGACTACGGAGGATACTGATGACATCTCTCATGGAACATTGTGCTGACAGGGGCCATGGAGCTTTGTGATGACAGGTGTAATGTGGCTTTGTGATGACAGTGTTCATAGAGCATGGTGACGAAATGGATTATGGAGCAATGTGATTACAGGGACCATATAGCATTTCAAATGAATACGCTATGGAGCATTGTGATGACAGGAGTCAAGGAGCATTGTGATCTAAGTGGTAATGGATCATTGTGATGAAAAGTGTCCTGGACCATTGTGATGACACGGGTCATGGAACATTGTGATGACAAGGGCCATGGCGAAATCTGATGACATGTGTCTTGGGGCATTGTGATGACAGTGGTCATCTAGAATTGTGATGAAAGGTATCATGGAGCACTGTGATGACAGGGGCCGTGGAACATTGTGATGACAAAGGCCATGGAGCATTGTGATGTCAAGTATCATGGAGCTTTTTGATGACACGGGCATTCATCATTATGATGACAAGAGTTCTGAGGCATTGTGATGACAAGGGCATGGAGCATTGTGGTTACCGGGGTCATGGAGCATTGTGATGTCAAAGACCACGGAGCATTGTGATGGCAGTTGTCCTGGAGCATTGTGATGAAAGGGGTCATGGATCACTACGATGACATGGGTAATGGAGCATTGTGATGATACGGGCATGGAGCATTGTGATGACAGGTGTCATGCAGCATTGTGATGACATGGGCATGGAGCAGAGTGACGACAAGAGTTCTGGAGCATTTTGATGATAAGGGCATGGATCATTGTGATTACAGGGGCCATGAAGCATTGAGATGACAAGGGAATGGAGCATTGTGATGAAAGCGGTCCTGGAGAATTGTGAGGAAACGGGTCATGGATTATTGTGATGGAAGGATTCCTGGAGCATTGTGATGACAAGGGCCATGGAGCATTTTAATGAAAGGGGTACTGGAGCATGGTACAGAAATGGTTCATGGATCATCGTGATTACACGGATCAAGGAATATTGTGATGACAAGGGTTTTGGAGCATTGTGATGACAAGGGCATGGAGCATTGTGATGACAGAAGTCATAGAATATTGTGATGACAAGGGCCATGGAGCATTGTCATGAAAGGCCTTATCTGGCATTGTGATGAGAGTGGTCATGGAGCATTGCGATAAAAGTTGTCATGAAGCACTGTTATTACAGGGGCCATGTAGAATTTTGATGACAAAGGCCATGGAGCATTGTGATGACAGGCATCATGGAGCAATTTGATGAAAGTGGTCATGGAGCATTGTGATGAAATGCGCCATGGAACATTGTGAAGACAAGCGTCCTGGAGCATTGTGATGACAAGTGTAATGGAGCATTGTGATGAGACGGGCATGGAGCATTATGATGCCAAGAGTTCTGGGGCATTGTGGTGACAAGGGCATGGAGTATTGTGATGACATGTGCCATGGCCAATTCTGAGGACAGGTGTCATTGGGCATTGTGATCACAGAGGATATCTAGCATTGTGATGAAAGGTACCATGGATCACTGTGATGAGAAGGGTCATGGAGCATTGTGATGACAAAGGCCATGGAGCACTTTGATAAAAAGTGTCATGGAGAATTGTGATGAGACGAGCATGGAGCATTATGATGACAAGAGTTCTGGAGCATTGTGTTGACAAGGGAATGGAGCATTACGAATACAGGGACCATGGAGGATAGTGATGACATCTGTCATGGAACATTGTGCTGACATGTGTCATGGAGCATTGTGATGACAGGTGTCATGTGGCATTGTGATGACAGTGTTCATAGGGCATTGTGACGAAATGGATCATGGAGCAATGTGATTACAGCGACCATGTAGCATTTTGGATGAATACGCTATGGAGCATTGTGATGACAGGAGTCAAGGAGCATTGTGATGACAAGTGTCCTGGACAATTGTGATGACACGGTTCATGGAGCATTGTGATGACAAGTTTCATCAAGCATTGTGATGACAGGTGTCATGGAGCATTGTGATGAATGTAGTCATTGTTCATTGTGATGATAAGTGTCCAGGAACAGTGTGATGACATGGATCATGGAGCATTGTGATGACAAGGGCCATGGCGAATTGTGATGACAGGTGTCATGGGGCATTGTGATGACAGTGGTCATCTAGAATTGTGATGAAACGTAACATGGAGCACTGTGATAATAGGGGCCATGGAGCATTGTGATGACAAAGGCCATGGAGCATTGTGATGACAAGTGTCATGGAGCATTGTGATGAGACGGGCATGGAGCATTATGATACCAAGAATTCTGGGGCATTGTGGTGACAAGGGCATGGAGCATTGTGATGACAAGGGCCATGGCCAATTCTGAGGACAGGTTTCATTGGGCACTGTGATCACAGATTATATCTAGCATTGTGATGAAAGGTACCATGGATCACTGTGATAACAGGGGCCATGGAGCATTGTGATGACAAAGGCCATGGAGCATTTTGATGAAAAGTGTCATGGAGAATTGTGATGAGACGGGCATGGAGCATTATGATGACAAGAGTTCTGGAGCATTGTGTTGACAAGGGAATGGAGCATTACGAATACAGGGACTACGGAGGATACTGATGACATCTCTCATGGAACATTGTGCTGACAGGGGCCATGGAGCTTTGTGATGACAGGTGTAATGTGGCTTTGTGATGACAGTGTTCATAGAGCATGGTGACGAAATGGATTATGGAGCAATGTGATTACAGGGACCATATAGCATTTCAAATGAATACGCTATGGAGCATTGTGATGACAGGAGTCAAGGAGCATTGTGATCTAAGTGGTAATGGATCATTGTGATGAAAAGTGTCCTGGACCATTGTGATGACACGGGTCATGGAACATTGTGATGACAAGGGCCATGGCGAAATCTGATGACATGTGTCTTGGGGCATTGTGATGACAGTGGTCATCTAGAATTGTGATGAAAGGTATCATGGAGCACTGTGATGACAGGGGCCGTGGAACATTGTGATGACAAAGGCCATGGAGCATTGTGATGACAAGTATCATGGAGCAATTTGATGAAAGTGGTCATGGAGCATTGTGATGAAATGCGCCATGGAACATTGTGAAGACAAGCGTCCTGGAGCATTGTGATGACAAGTGTAATGGAGCATTGTGATGAGACGGGCATGGAGCATTATGATGCCAAGAGTTCTGGGGCATTGTGGTGACAAGGGCATGGAGTATTGTGATGACATGTGCCATGGCCAATTCTGAGGACAGGTGTCATTGGGCATTGTGATCACAGAGGATATCTAGCATTGTGATGAAAGGTACCATGGATCACTGTGATGAGAAGGGTCATGGAGCATTGTGATGACAAAGGCCATGGAGCACTTTGATAAAAAGTGTCATGGAGAATTGTGATGAGACGAGCATGGAGCATTATGATGACAAGAGTTCTGGAGCATTGTGTTGACAAGGGAATGGAGCATTACGAATACAGGGACCATGGAGGATAGTGATGACATCTGTCATGGAACATTGTGCTGACATGTGTCATGGAGCATTGTGATGACAGGTGTCATGTGGCATTGTGATGACAGTGTTCATAGGGCATTGTGACGAAATGGATCATGGAGCAATGTGATTACAGCGACCATGTAGCATTTTGGATGAATACGCTATGGAGCATTGTGATGACAGGAGTCAAGGAGCATTGTGATGACAAGTGTCCTGGACAATTGTGATGACACGGTTCATGGAGCATTGTGATGACAAGTTTCATCAAGCATTGTGATGACAGGTGTCATGGAGCATTGTGATGAATGTAGTCATTGTTCATTGTGATGATAAGTGTCCAGGAACAGTGTGATGACATGGATCATGGAGCATTGTGATGACAAGGGCCATGGCGAATTGTGATGACAGGTGTCATGGGGCATTGTGATGACAGTGGTCATCTAGAATTGTGATGAAACGTAACATGGAGCACTGTGATAATAGGGGCCATGGAGCATTGTGATGACAAAGGCCATGGAGCATTGTGATGACAAGTGTCATGGAGCATTGTGATGAGACGGGCATGGAGCATTATGATGCCAAGAATTCTGGGGCATTGTGGTGACAAGGGCATGGAGCATTGTGATGACAAGGGCCATGGCCAATTCTGAGGACAGGTTTCATTGGGCACTGTGATCACAGATTATATCTAGCATTGTGATGAAAGGTACCATGGATCACTGTGATAACAGGGGCCATGGAGCATTGTGATGACAAAGGCCATGGAGCATTTTGATGAAAAGTGTCATGGAGAATTGTGATGAGACGGGCATGGAGCATTATGATGACAAGAGTTCTGGAGCATTGTGTTGACAAGGGAATGGAGCATTACGAATACAGGGACTACGGAGGATACTGATGACATCTCTCATGGAACATTGTGCTGACAGGGGCCATGGAGCTTTGTGATGACAGGTGTAATGTGGCTTTGTGATGACAGTGTTCATAGAGCATGGTGACGATATGGATTATGGAGCAATGTGATTACAGGGACCATATAGCATTTCAAATGAATACGCTATGGAGCATTGTGATGACAGGAGTCAAGGAGCATTGTGATCTAAGTGGTAATGGATCATTGTGATGAAAAGTGTCCTGGACCATTGTGATGACACGGGTCATGGAACATTGTGATGACAAGGGCCATGGCGAAATCTGATGACATGTGTCTTGGGGCATTGTGATGACAGTGGTCATCTAGAATTGTGATGAAAGGTATCATGGAGCACTGTGATGACAGGGGCCGTGGAACATTGTGATGACAAAGGCCATGGAGCATTGTGATGACAAGTATCATGGAGCTTTTTGATGACACGGGCATTCATCATTATGATGACAAGAGTTCTGAGGCATTGTGATGACAAGGGCATGGAGCATTGTGGTTACCGGGGTCATGGAGCATTGTGATGTCAAAGACCACGGAGCATTGTGATGGCAGTTGTCCTGGAGCATTGTGATGAAAGGGGTCATGGATCACTACGATGACATGGGTAATGGAGCATTGTGATGATACGGGCATGGAGCATTGTGATGACAGGTGTCATGCAGCATTGTGATGACATGGGCATGGAGCAGAGTGACGACAAGAGTTCTGGAGCATTTTGATGATAAGGGCATGGATCATTGTGATTACAGGGGCCATGAAGCATTGAGATGACAAGGGAATGGAGCATTGTGATGAAAGCGGTCCTGGAGAATTGTGAGGAAACGGGTCATGGATTATTGTGATGGAAGGATTCCTGGAGCATTGTGATGACAAGGGCCATGGAGCATTTTAATGAAAGGGGTACTGGAGCATGGTACAGAAATGGTTCATGGATCATCGTGATTACACGGATCAAGGAATATTGTGATGACAAGGGTTTTGGAGCATTGTGATGACAAGGGCATGGAGCATTGTGATGACAGAAGTCATAGAATATTGTGATGACAAGGGCCATGGAGCATTGTCATGAAAGGCCTTATCTGGCATTGTGATGAGAGTGGTCATGGAGCATTGCGATAAAAGTTGTCATGAAGCACTGTTATTACAGGGGCCATGTAGAATTTTGATGACAAAGGCCATGGAGCATTGTGATGACAGGCATCATGGAGCAATTTGATGAAAGTGGTCATGGAGCATTGTGATGAAATGCGCCATGGAACATTGTGAAGACAAGCGTCCTGGAGCATTGTGATGACAAGTGTAATGGAGCATTGTGATGAGACGGGCATGGAGCATTATGATGCCAAGAGTTCTGGGGCATTGTGGTGACAAGGGCATGGAGTATTGTGATGACATGTGCCATGGCCAATTCTGAGGACAGGTGTCATTGGGCATTGTGATCACAGAGGATATCTAGCATTGTGATGAAAGGTACCATGGATCACTGTGATGAGAAGGGTCATGGAGCATTGTGATGACAAAGGCCATGGAGCACTTTGATAAAAAGTGTCATGGAGAATTGTGATGAGACGAGCATGGAGCATTATGATGACAAGAGTTCTGGAGCATTGTGTTGACAAGGGAATGGAGCATTACGAATACAGGGACCATGGAGGATAGTGATGACATCTGTCATGGAACATTGTGCTGACATGTGTCATGGAGCATTGTGATGACAGGTGTCATGTGGCATTGTGATGACAGTGTTCATAGGGCATTGTGACGAAATGGATCATGGAGCAATGTGATTACAGCGACCATGTAGCATTTTGGATGAATACGCTATGGAGCATTGTGATGACAGGAGTCAAGGAGCATTGTGATGACAAGTGTCCTGGACAATTGTGATGACACGGTTCATGGAGCATTGTGATGACAAGTTTCATCAAGCATTGTGATGACAGGTGTCATGGAGCATTGTGATGAATGTAGTCATTGTTCATTGTGATGATAAGTGTCCAGGAACAGTGTGATGACATGGATCATGGAGCATTGTGATGACAAGGGCCATGGCGAATTGTGATGACAGGTGTCATGGGGCATTGTGATGACAGTGGTCATCTAGAATTGTGATGAAACGTAACATGGAGCACTGTGATAATAGGGGCCATGGAGCATTGTGATGACAAAGTCCATGGAACATTGTGATGGCAAGTATCATGGAGCTTTGTGATGACACGTGCATTCATCATTATGATGACAAGAGTTCTGGAGCATTGTGATGACAAGGGCATGGAGCATTGTGATTACCAGGGTCTTGGAGCATTGTAATGACAACTGTCATGGAACATTGTGATGACAGGGGTCATGGAGCATTGTGATTAAAGGGGCCATGGAGCATTTTGAGGACAAGGGCAGGCGAACATTTGATTACATTGGTAATGGAGCATTGTGATGACATGGGCAGGCAACATTGTGATGACAGGTGTCATGGAGCATTGTTATGAAAATTGTCATGTAACGTTGTGCTGTCAGGGATCATGGAGCATTGTGATGAGAAGGGCACTGGAGCATTGTGAAGACAGGCGTACTGGAGCCTTCTGAGGAAAGATCTCATGGGTCATTGTGATTACAGTGATCATGGAACATTGTGATGACAGTGGTCATGGAGCATTGTAATGACAGGTGCCATGGAGCATTGTGATGACAAGGGTCATGGGGCATTGTGATGACAGTGGTCATGGAGCATTGTGATGAAAGGGCTCATGGAGCACTGTGATTACAGGGGCCATGTATAATTGTGATGACAAAGGCCATGGAGCATTGCGTTGAAAGGGGCATGGAGCATTGTGACGACAATGGTCATGGAGCATTGTGATGACTGGTATCATGGAGCATTGTTATGAAAAAGGTCATGGGGCAGTGTAATGACAAGTATCATGGAGCATGTGATGAAAGGAATCATGGAACATTGTGATTAAAAGGATCATGAGGCATTTTGATGACAAGAGTCATGGAACATTGTGATGACAGGGATAATGGAGCATTGTGATGAGAAGGACTATGGAGCACTGTGATGACTGGGGTCACGGGGCATGGTGATGACAGTGGTCATGGAGCATTGTGATGACAAAGACCACGAAGCATTGTGATGCCAGGTGTCATGGAGCATTGTGATGAAAGGGGTCATGGATCACTACGATGATATGGGTAATGGAGCATTGTGATGATACGGGCATGGAGCATTGTGATGACAGGGTTCATGCAACATTGTGATAACATGGGCATGGAGCAGAGTGACGACAAGATTTCTGGAGCGTTTTGATGATAAGGGCATGGATCATTGTGATTACAGGGGCCATGAAGCATTGAGATGACAAGGGAATGGAGCATTGTGATGAAAGCGGTCCTGGAGAATTGTGAGGAAACGGGTCATGGATTATTGTGATGGAAGGGTTCCTGGAGCATTGTGATGACAAGGGCCATGGAGCATTTTAATGAAAGGGGTACTGGAGCATTGTACAGAAATGTTTCATGGATCATCGTGATTACACGGATCAAGGAATATTGTGATGACAAGGGTTTTGGAGCATTGTGATGACCGGGGCATGGAGCATTGTGATGACAGAAGTCATAGAATATTGTGATGACAAGGGCCATGGAGCATTGTCATGAAAGATCTTTTCTGGCATTGTGATGAGAGTGGTCATGGAGCATTGTGATAAAAGTTGTCAGGAAGCACTGTTATTACAGGGGCCATGTAGAATTATGATGACAAAGGCCATGGAGCATTGTGATGACAGGCATCATGGAGCAATTTGATGAAAGTTGACATGGAGCATTGTGATGAAATGCGCCATGGAACATTGTGAAGACAAGTGTCCTGGAGCATTGTGATGACCTAGGCCATGGCCAATTCTGATGACATGTGTCATGGAGCACTGTGATGACAGTGGTCATCTATCATTATGATGAAAGGTATCACGGAGCACTGTGATGACAGGGGCCATGGAACATTGTGATGACACGGGCATGGAGCATTATGATGAGAAGTGATCTGGAGCATTGCGATGACAAGGGTATGGAGCATTGTGATTACAGGGGCCAGGGAGCATTGAGATGACAAGGGCAGGGAACATTGTGATGACAGCGGTCATGGATCATTGTGATGAGATCTGTCATGGAACATTGTGCTGACAGGGGCCATAGAGCATTGTGATGACAGGTGTCATGTGGCCTTCTGATGACAGTGTTCATAGAGCATTGTGATGAAAAGGATCATGGAGCAATGTGATTACAGGGGCCATGGAGCATTGTGATGACAGGGGTCAAGGAGCATTGTGATGAAAGTGGTCATGGAGCATTGTGATGACACGGGCATGGAGCATTAGGATGACAAGAGTTCTGGAGCATTGTGATGAGAAGGGTAAGGAGCATTGTGATTACAGGGGACCAGGAGCATTGTGATTACATGGGCAGTGAATATTGTGATGACAGGGGTCATGGAGCACTGTGATGACAAGTGCCATGGAACATTGTGATGACAGGGTTCATGGAGCATTGTGATGAGAGGGGCCTTGGAGCATTATGATGATAGGCATCATGGGGTATTGTGATGAGAGTGGTCACAGAATATTGTGATGAAAAGGATCATGGAGCAATGTGATTACAGGTGCCATGGAGCATTGTGAATGCATAGGCCATGGAGCAATGAAATGACAGGTGTCAAGGAGCATTGTGATGTAAGTTGTCATGGAGCATTGTGATGATATGTGTCCATAAACATTGTGATGACATGGTTCATGGAGCATTGTGATGAAAAGTGCCATGGAGAATTGTGATGACAGGTGTCATGGGGCATTGTGATGACAGTGGTCATGTAGAATTGTGATGAAAGGTATCATGGAGGACTCTGATGACAGGGGCCGTGGAGCACTGGGATGAGAGTGGTCATCTAGAATTGTGATGAAATATACCAGGGAGCATTGTGATGACAGGTGTCATGGAGCACCGCAATGACAGGGGCCATGGAGCATTGTGAATACAAAGGTCATGGAATATTGAGATGACTGGCGTCATGGATCATTGTGATGACAAGGGTCCTGGAACCTTGCGATGACACGGTTCATGGAGCATTGTGATGAAAAGGTTCATCAAGCATTGTGATGACAGGGGTCATGGAGCATTGTGATGACAAAGGCCATGGAACATTTTGATGACAAGAATTCTGGAGCACTGTGATGACAAGCGCATGGAGCATTGTGATTATAGGGACCATGGAGCTTTGTGATGACAACGGTATGGAACATTGTGATGACAAGGGTCTTCGAGCATTGTGATGACAGGGGTCCAGGAGCATTGTGATGAAGGGGATCATGAAGCAATGTGATAACAGGGGCCATGGAGCATTTTGAATGCATAGGCCATGGATCACTGTGATGAGAGGGGTCATGGAGCATTGTGATGACAAAGGCCATGGAGCACTTTGATAAAAAGTGTCATGGAGAATTGTGATGAGACGGGCATGGAGCATTATGATGACAAGAGTTCTGGAGCATTGTGTTGACAAGGGAATGGAGCATTACGAATACAGGGACCATGGAGGATAGTGATGACATCTGTCATGGAACATTGTGCTGACATGTGTCATGAAGCATTGTGATGACAGGTGTCATGTGGCATTGTGATGACAGTGTTCATAGGGCATTGTGACGAAATGGATCATGGAGCAATGTGATTACAGCGACCATGTAGCATTTTGGATGAATACGCTATGGAGCATTGTGATGACAGGAGTCAAGGAGCATTGTGATGACAAGTGTCCTGGACAATTGTGATGACACGGTTCATGGAGCATTGTGATGACAAGTTTCATCAAGCATTGTGATGACAGGTGTCATGGAGCATTGTGATGAATGTAGTCATTGTTCATTGTGATGATAAGTGTCCAGGAACAGTGTGATGACATGGATCATGGAGCATTGTGATGACAAGGGCCATGGCGAATTGTGATGACAGGTGTCATGGGGCATTGTGATGACAGTGGTCATCTAGAATTGTGATGAAACGTAACATGGAGCACTGTGATAATAGGGGCCATGGAGCATTGTGATGACAAAGTCCATGGAACATTGTGATGGCAAGTATCATGGAGCTTTGTGATGACACGTGCATTCATCATTAGGATGACAAGAGTTCTGGAGCATTGTGATGACAAGGGCATGGAGCATTGTGATTACCAGGGTCTTGGAGCATTGTAATGACAACTGTCATGGAACATTGTGATGACAGCGGTCATGGAGCATTGTGATTAAAGGGGCCATGGATCATTTTGAGGACAAGGGCAGGCGAACATTTGATTACATTGGTAATGGAGCATTGTGATGACATGGGCAGGGAACATTGTGATGACAGGTGTAATGGAACACTGTGAATACAGGGGACATGGAGCATTTTGATGACATGGGCAGGCAACATTGTGATGACAGGTGTCATGGAGCATTGTTATGAAAATTGTCATGTAACGTTGTGCTGTCAGGGATCATGGAGCATTGTGATGAGAAGGGCACTGGAGCATTGTGAAGACAGGCGTACTGGAGCCTTCTGAGGAAAGATCTCATGGGTCATTGTGATTACAGCGATCATGGAACATTGTGATGACAGTGGTCATGGAGCATTGTAATGACAGGTGCCATGGAGCATTGTGATGACAAGGGTCATGGGGCATTGTGATGACAGTGGACATGGAAAATTGTGATGAAAGGGCTCATGGAGCACTGTGATTACAGGGGCCATGTATAATTGTGATGACAAAGGCCATGGAGCAATTGTGATGACAGTTGTAATGGAGCATTGCGTTGAAAGGGGCATGGAGCATTGTGACGACAATGGTCATGGAGCATTGTTATGACTGGTATCATGGAGTATTGTTATGAAAAAGGTCATGGGGCAGTGTAATGACAAGTATCATGGAGCATGTGATGAAAGGAGTCATGGAGCATTGTGATTAAAAGGATCATGAGGCATTTTGATGACAAGAGTCATGGAATATTGTGATGACAGGGATAATGGAGCATTGTGATGAGAAGGACTATGGAGCACTGTGATGACTGGGGTTATGGGGCATGGTGATGACAGTGGTCATGGAGCATTGTGATGACAAAGACCATGAAGCATTGTGATGCCAGGTGTCATGGAGCATTGTGATGAAAGGGGTCATGGATCACTACGATGATATGGGTAATGGAGCATTGTGATGATACGGGCATGGAGCATTGTGATGACAGGGTTCATGCAACATTGTGATAACATGGGCATGGAGCAGAGTGACGACAAGATTTCTGGAGCGTTTTGATGATAAGGGCATGGATCATTGTGATTACAGGGGCCATGAAGCATTGAGATGACAAGGGAATGGAGCATTGTGATGAAAGCGGTCCTGGAGAATTGTGAGGAAACGGGTCATGGATTATTGTGATGGAAGGGTTCCTGGAGCATTGTGATGACAAGGGCCATGGAGCATTTTAATGAAAGGGGTACTGGAGCATTGTACAGAAATGTTTCATGGATCATCGTGATTACACGGATCAAGGAATATTGTGATGACAAGGGTTTTGGAGCATTGTGATGACCGGGGCATGGAGCATTGTGATGACAGAAGTCATAGAATATTGTGATGACAAGGGCCATGGAGCATTGTCATGAAAGATCTTTTCTGGCATTGTGATGAGAGTGGTCATGGAGCATTGTGATAAAAGTTGTCAGGAAGCACTGTTATTACAGGGGCCATGTAGAATTATGATGACAAAGGCCATGGAGCATTGTGATGACAGGCATCATGGAGCAATTTGATGAAAGTTGACATGGAGCATTGTGATGAAATGCGCCATGGAACATTGTGAAGACAAGTGTCCTGGAGCATTGTGATGACCTAGGCCATGGCCAATTCTGATGACATGTGTCATGGAGCACTGTGATGACAGTGGTCATCTATCATTATGATGAAAGGTATCACGGAGCACTGTGATGACAGGGGCCATGGAACATTGTGATGACACGGGCATGGAGCATTATGATGAGAAGTGATCTGGAGCATTGCGATGACAAGGGTATGGAGCATTGTGATTACAGGGGCCAGGGAGCATTGAGATGACAAGGGCAGGGAACATTGTGATGACAGCGGTCATGGATCATTGTGATGAGATCTGTCATGGAACATTGTGCTGACAGGGGCCATAGAGCATTGTGATGACAGGTGTCATGTGGCCTTCTGATGACAGTGTTCATAGAGCATTGTGATGAAAAGGATCATGGAGCAATGTGATTACAGGGGCCATGGAGCATTGTGATGACAGGGGTCAAGGAGCATTGTGATGAAAGTGGTCATGGAGCATTGTGATGACACGGGCATGGAGCATTAGGATGACAAGAGTTCTGGAGCATTGTGATGAGAAGGGTAAGGAGCATTGTGATTACAGGGGACCAGGAGCATTGTGATTACATGGGCAGTGAATATTGTGATGACAGGGGTCATGGAGCACTGTGATGACAAGTGCCATGGAACATTGTGATGACAGGGTTCATGGAGCATTGTGATGAGAGGGGCCTTGGAGCATTATGATGATAGGCATCATGGGGTATTGTGATGAGAGTGGTCACAGAATATTGTGATGAAAAGGATCATGGAGCAATGTGATTACAGGTGCCATGGAGCATTGTGAATGCATAGGCCATGGAGCAATGAAATGACAGGTGTCAAGGAGCATTGTGATGTAAGTTGTCATGGAGCATTGTGATGATATGTGTCCATAAACATTGTGATGACATGGTTCATGGAGCATTGTGATGAAAAGTGCCATGGAGAATTGTGATGACAGGTGTCATGGGGCATTGTGATGACAGTGGTCATGTAGAATTGTGATGAAAGGTATCATGGAGGACTCTGATGACAGGGGCCGTGGAGCACTGGGATGAGAGTGGTCATCTAGAATTGTGATGAAATATACCAGGGAGCATTGTGATGACAGGTGTCATGGAGCACCGCAATGACAGGGGCCATGGAGCATTGTGAATACAAAGGTCATGGAATATTGAGATGACTGGCGTCATGGATCATTGTGATGACAAGGGTCCTGGAACCTTGCGATGACACGGTTCATGGAGCATTGTGATGAAAAGGTTCATCAAGCATTGTGATGACAGGGGTCATGGAGCATTGTGATGACAAAGGCCATGGAACATTTTGATGACAAGAATTCTGGAGCACTGTGATGACAAGCGCATGGAGCATTGTGATTATAGGGACCATGGAGCTTTGTGATGACAACGGTATGGAACATTGTGATGACAAGGGTCTTCGAGCATTGTGATGACAGGGGTCCTGGAGCATTGTGATGAAGGGGATCATGAAGCAATGTGATAACAGGGGCCATGGAGCATTTTGAATGCATAGGCCATGGATCACTGTGATGAGAGGGGTCATGGAGCATTGTGATGACAAAGGCCATGGAGCACTTTGATAAAAAGTGTCATGGAGAATTGTGATGAGACGGGCATGGAGCATTATGATGACAAGAGTTCTGGAGCATTGTGTTGACAAGGGAATGGAGCATTACGAATACAGGGACCATGGAGGATAGTGATGACATCTGTCATGGAACATTGTGCTGACATGTGTCATGAAGCATTGTGATGACAGGTGTCATGTGGCATTGTGATGACAGTGTTCATAGGGCATTGTGACGAAATGGATCATGGAGCAATGTGATTACAGCGACCATGTAGCATTTTGGATGAATACGCTATGGAGCATTGTGATGACAGGAGTCAAGGAGCATTGTGATGACAAGTGTCCTGGACAATTGTGATGACACGGTTCATGGAGCATTGTGATGACAAGTTTCATCAAGCATTGTGATGACAGGTGTCATGGAGCATTGTGATGAATGTAGTCATTGTTCATTGTGATGATAAGTGTCCAGGAACAGTGTGATGACATGGATCATGGAGCATTGTGATGACAAGGGCCATGGCGAATTGTGATGACAGGTGTCATGGGGCATTGTGATGACAGTGGTCATCTAGAATTGTGATGAAACGTAACATGGAGCACTGTGATAATAGGGGCCATGGATCATTGTGATGACAAAGTCCATGGAACATTGTGATGGCAAGTATCATGGAGCTTTGTGATGACACGTGCATTCATCATTAGGATGACAAGAGTTCTGGAGCATTGTGATGACAAGGGCATGGAGCATTGTGATTACCAGGGTCTTGGAGCATTGTAATGACAACTGTCATGGAACATTGTGATGACAGCGGTCATGGAGCATTGTGATTAAAGGGGCCATGGATCATTTTGAGGACAAGGGCAGGCGAACATTTGATTACATTGGTAATGGAGCATTGTGATGACATGGGCAGGGAACATTGTGATGACAGGTGTAATGGAACACTGTGAATACAGGGGACATGGAGCATTTTGATGACATGGGCAGGCAACATTGTGATGACAGGTGTCATGGAGCATTGTTATGAAAATTGTCATGTAACGTTGTGCTGTCAGGGATCATGGAGCATTGTGATGAGAAGGGCACTGGAGCATTGTGAAGACAGGCGTACTGGAGCCTTCTGAGGAAAGATCTCATGGGTCATTGTGATTACAGCGATCATGGAACATTGTGATGACAGTGGTCATGGAGCATTGTAATGACAGGTGCCATGGAGCATTGTGATGACAAGGGTCATGGGGCATTGTGATGACAGTGGACATGGAAAATTGTGATGAAAGGGCTCATGGAGCACTGTGATTACAGGGGCCATGTATAATTGTGATGACAAAGGCCATGGAGCAATTGTGATGACAGTTGTAATGGAGCATTGCGTTGAAAGGGGCATGGAGCATTGTGACGACAATGGTCATGGAGCATTGTTATGACTGGTATCATGGAGTATTGTTATGAAAAAGGTCATGGGGCAGTGTAATGACAAGTATCATGGAGCATGTGATGAAAGGAGTCATGGAGCATTGTGATTAAAAGGATCATGAGGCATTTTGATGACAAGAGTCATGGAATATTGTGATGACAGGGATAATGGAGCATTGTGATGAGAAGGACTATGGAGCACTGTGATGACTGGGGTTATGGGGCATGGTGATGACAGTGGTCATGGAGCATTGTGATGACAAAGACCATGAAGCATTGTGATGCCAGGTGTCATGGAGCATTGTGATGAAAGGGGTCATGGATCACTACGATGATATGGGTAATGGAGCATTGTGATGATAAGGGCATGGAGCATTGTGATGACAGGGTTCATGCAACATTGTGATAACATGGGCATGGAGCAGAGTGACGACAAGATTTCTGGAGCGTTTTGATGATAAGGGCATGGATCATTGTGATTACAGGGGCAATGAAGCATTGAGATGACAAGGGAATGGAGCATTGTGATGAAAGCGGTCCTGGAGAATTGTGAGGAAACGGGTCATGGATTATTGTGATGGAAGGGTTCCTGGAGCATTGTGATGACAAGGGCCATGGAGCATTTTAATGAAAGGGGTACTGGAGCATTGTATAGAAATGTTTCATGGATCATCGTGATTACACGGATCAAGGAATATTGTGATGACAAGGGTTTTGGAGCATTGTGATGACAGGGGCATGGAGCATTGTGATGACAGAAGTCATAGAATATTGGGATGACAAGGGCCATGGAGCATTGTCATGAAAGATCTTTTCTGGCATTGTGATGAGAGTGATCATGGAGCATTGTGATAAAAGTTGTCATGAAGCACTGTTATTACAGGGGCCATGTAGAATTATGATGACAAAGGCCATGGAGCATTGTGATGACAGGCATCATGGAGCAATTTGATGAAAGTTGACATGGAGCATTGTGATGAAATGCGCCATGGAACATTGTGAAGACAAGTGTCCTGGAGCATTGTGATGACCTAGGCCATGGCCAATTCTGATGACATGTGTCATGGAGCACTGTGATGAGAGTGGTCATCTATCATTATGATGAAAGGTATCACGGAGCACTGTGATGACAGGGGACATGGAACATTGTGATGACACGGGCATGGAGCATTATGATGAGAAGTGATCTGGAGCATTGCGATGACAAGGGTATGGAGCATTGTGATTACAGGGGCCAGGGAGCATTGAGATGACAAGGGCAGGGAACATTGTGATGACAGCGGTCATGGATCATTGTGATGAGATCTGTCATGGAACATTGTGCTGACAGGGGCCATAGAGCATTGTGATGACAGGTGTCATGTGGCCTTCTGATGACAGTGTTCATAGAGCATTGTGATGAAAAGGATCATGGAGCAATGTGATTACAGGGGACATGGAGCATTGTGATGACAGGGGTCAAGGAGCATTGTGATGAAAGTGGTCATGGAGCATTGTGATGACACGGGCATGGAGCATTAGGATGACAAGAGTTCTGGAGCATTGTGATGAGAAGGGTATGGAGCATTGTGATTACAGGGGACCAGGAGCATTGTGATTACATGGGCAGTGAATATTGTGATGACAGGGGTCATGGAGCACTGTGATGACAAGTGCCATGGAACATTGTGATGACAGGGTTCATGGAGCATTGTGATGAGAGGGGCCTTGGAGCATTATGATGATAGGCATCATGGGGTATTGTGATGAGAGTGGTCACAGAATATTGTGATGAAAAGGATCATGGAGCAATGTGATTAGAGGTGCCATGGAGCATTGTGAATGCATAGGCCATGGAGCAATGAAATGACAGGTGTCAAGGAGCATTGTGATGTAAGTTGTCATGGAGCATTGTGATGATATGTGTCCATAAACATTGTGATGACATGGTTCATGGAGCATTGTGATGACAAGTGCCATGGAGAATTGTGATGACAGGTGTCATGGGGCATTGTGATGACAGTGGTCATGTAGAATTGTGATGAAAGGTATCATGGAGGACTCTGGTGACAGGGGCCGTGGAGCACTGGGATGAGAGTGGTCATCTAGAATTGTGATGAAATATACCAGGGAGCATTGTGATGACAGGTGTCATGGAGCACCGCAATGACAGGGGCCATGGAGCATTGTGAATACAAAGGTCATGGAATATTGAGATGACTGGCGTCATGGATCATTGTGATGACAAGGGTCCTGGAACCTTGCGATGACACGGTTCATGGAGCATTGTGATGAAAAGGTTCATCAAGCATTGTGATGACAGGGGTCATGGAGCATTGTGATGACAAAGGCCATGGAACATTTTGATGACAAGAATTCTGGAGCACTGTGATGACAAGCGCATGGAGCATTGTGATTATAGGGACCATGGAGCTTTGTGATGACAACGGTATGGAACATTGTGATGACAAGGGTCTTCGAGCATTGTGATGACAGGGGTCATGGAGCATTGTGATGAAGGGGATCATGGAGCAATGTGATAACAGGGGCCATGGAGCATTTTGAATGCATAGGCCATGGATCACTGTGATGAGAGGGGTCATGGAGCATTGTGATGACAAAGGCCATGGAGCACTTTGATAAAAAGTGTCATGGAGAATTGTGATGAGACGGGCATGGAGCATTATGATGACAAGAGTTCTGGAGCATTGTGTTGACAAGGGAATGGAGCATTACGAATACAGGGACCATGGAGGATAGTGATGACATCTGTCATGGAACATTGTGCTGACAGGTGTCATGGAGCATTGTGATGACAGGTGTCATGTGGCATTGTGATGACAGTGTTCATAGGGCATTGTGACGAAATGGATCATGGAGCAATGTGATTACAGCGACCATGTAGCATTTTGGATGAATACGCTATGGAGCATTGTGATGACAGGAGTCAAGGAGCATTGTGATGACAAGTGTCCTGGACAATTGTGATGACACGGTTCATGGAGCATTGTGATGACAAGTTTCATCAAGCATTGTGATGACAGGTGTCATGGAGCATTGTGATGAATGTAGTCATTGTTCATTGTGATGATAAGTGTCCAGGAACAGTGTGATGACATGGATCATGGAGCATTGTGATGACAAGGGCCATGGCGAATTGTGATGACAGGTGTCATGGGGCATTGTGATGACAGTGGTCATCTAGAATTGTGATGAAACGTAACATGGAGCACTGTGATAATAGGGGCCATGGAGCATTGTGATGACAAAGTCCATGGAACATTGTGATGGCAAGTATCATGGAGCTTTGTGATGACACGTGCATTCATCATTAGGATGACAAGAGTTCTGGAGCATTGTGATGACAAGGGCATGGAGCATTGTGATTACCAGGGTCTTGGAGCATTGTAATGACAACTGTCATGGAACATTGTGATGACAGCGGTCATGGAGCATTGTGATTAAAGGGGCCATGGATCATTTTGAGGACAAGGGCAGGCGAACATTTGATTACATTGGTAATGGAGCATTGTGATGACATGGGCAGGGAACATTGTGATGACAGGTGTAATGGAACACTGTGAATACAGGGGACATGGAGCATTTTGATGACATGGGCAGGCAACATTGTGATGACAGGTGTCATGGAGCATTGTTATGAAAATTGTCATGTAACGTTGTGCTGTCAGGGATCATGGAGCATTGTGATGAGAAGGGCACTGGAGCATTGTGAAGACAGGCGTACTGGAGCCTTCTGAGGAAAGATCTCATGGGTCATTGTGATTACAGCGATCATGGAACATTGTGATGACAGTGGTCATGGAGCATTGTAATGACAGGTGCCATGGAGCATTGTGATGACAAGGGTCATGGGGCATTGTGATGACAGTGGACATGGAAAATTGTGATGAAAGGGCTCATGGAGCACTGTGATTACAGGGGCCATGTATAATTGTGATGACAAAGGCCATGGAGCAATTGTGATGACAGTTGTAATGGAGCATTGCGTTGAAAGGGGCATGGAGCATTGTGACGACAATGGTCATGGAGCATTGTTATGACTGGTATCATGGAGTATTGTTATGAAAAAGGTCATGGGGCAGTGTAATGACAAGTATCATGGAGCATGTGATGAAAGGAGTCATGGAGCATTGTGATTAAAAGGATCATGAGGCATTTTGATGACAAGAGTCATGGAATATTGTGATGACAGGGATAATGGAGCATTGTGATGAGAAGGACTATGGAGCACTGTGATGACTGGGGTTATGGGGCATGGTGATGACAGTGGTCATGGAGCATTGTGATGACAAAGACCATGAAGCATTGTGATGCCAGGTGTCATGGAGCATTGTGATGAAAGGGGTCATGGATCACTACGATGATATGGGTAATGGAGCATTGTGATGATACGGGCATGGAGCATTGTGATGACAGGGTTCATGCAACATTGTGATAACATGGGCATGGAGCAGAGTGACGACAAGATTTCTGGAGCGTTTTGATGATAAGGGCATGGATCATTGTGATTACAGGGGCCATGAAGCATTGAGATGACAAGGGAATGGAGCATTGTGATGAAAGCGGTCCTGGAGAATTGTGAGGAAACGGGTCATGGATTATTGTGATGGAAGGGTTCCTGGAGCATTGTGATGACAAGGGCCATGGAGCATTTTAATGAAAGGGGTACTGGAGCATTGTACAGAAATGTTTCATGGATCATCGTGATTACACGGATCAAGGAATATTGTGATGACAAGGGTTTTGGAGCATTGTGATGACCGGGGCATGGAGCATTGTGATGACAGAAGTCATAGAATATTGTGATGACAAGGGCCATGGAGCATTGTCATGAAAGATCTTTTCTGGCATTGTGATGAGAGTGGTCATGGAGCATTGTGATAAAAGTTGTCAGGAAGCACTGTTATTACAGGGGCCATGTAGAATTATGATGACAAAGGCCATGGAGCATTGTGATGACAGGCATCATGGAGCAATTTGATGAAAGTTGACATGGAGCATTGTGATGAAATGCGCCATGGAACATTGTGAAGACAAGTGTCCTGGAGCATTGTGATGACCTAGGCCATGGCCAATTCTGATGACATGTGTCATGGAGCACTGTGATGACAGTGGTCATCTATCATTATGATGAAAGGTATCACGGAGCACTGTGATGACAGGGGCCATGGAACATTGTGATGACACGGGCATGGAGCATTATGATGAGAAGTGATCTGGAGCATTGCGATGACAAGGGTATGGAGCATTGTGATTACAGGGGCCAGGGAGCATTGAGATGACAAGGGCAGGGAACATTGTGATGACAGCGGTCATGGATCATTGTGATGAGATCTGTCATGGAACATTGTGCTGACAGGGGCCATAGAGCATTGTGATGACAGGTGTCATGTGGCCTTCTGATGACAGTGTTCATAGAGCATTGTGATGAAAAGGATCATGGAGCAATGTGATTACAGGGGCCATGGAGCATTGTGATGACAGGGGTCAAGGAGCATTGTGATGAAAGTGGTCATGGAGCATTGTGATGACACGGGCATGGAGCATTAGGATGACAAGAGTTCTGGAGCATTGTGATGAGAAGGGTAAGGAGCATTGTGATTACAGGGGACCAGGAGCATTGTGATTACATGGGCAGTGAATATTGTGATGACAGGGGTCATGGAGCACTGTGATGACAAGTGCCATGGAACATTGTGATGACAGGGTTCATGGAGCATTGTGATGAGAGGGGCCTTGGAGCATTATGATGATAGGCATCATGGGGTATTGTGATGAGAGTGGTCACAGAATATTGTGATGAAAAGGATCATGGAGCAATGTGATTACAGGTGCCATGGAGCATTGTGAATGCATAGGCCATGGAGCAATGAAATGACAGGTGTCAAGGAGCATTGTGATGTAAGTTGTCATGGAGCATTGTGATGATATGTGTCCATAAACATTGTGATGACATGGTTCATGGAGCATTGTGATGAAAAGTGCCATGGAGAATTGTGATGACAGGTGTCATGGGGCATTGTGATGACAGTGGTCATGTAGAATTGTGATGAAAGGTATCATGGAGGACTCTGATGACAGGGGCCGTGGAGCACTGGGATGAGAGTGGTCATCTAGAATTGTGATGAAATATACCAGGGAGCATTGTGATGACAGGTGTCATGGAGCACCGCAATGACAGGGGCCATGGAGCATTGTGAATACAAAGGTCATGGAATATTGAGATGACTGGCGTCATGGATCATTGTGATGACAAGGGTCCTGGAACCTTGCGATGACACGGTTCATGGAGCATTGTGATGAAAAGGTTCATCAAGCATTGTGATGACAGGGGTCATGGAGCATTGTGATGACAAAGGCCATGGAACATTTTGATGACAAGAATTCTGGAGCACTGTGATGACAAGCGCATGGAGCATTGTGATTATAGGGACCATGGAGCTTTGTGATGACAACGGTATGGAACATTGTGATGACAAGGGTCTTCGAGCATTGTGATGACAGGGGTCCTGGAGCATTGTGATGAAGGGGATCATGAAGCAATGTGATAACAGGGGCCATGGAGCATTTTGAATGCATAGGCCATGGATCACTGTGATGAGAGGGGTCATGGAGCATTGTGATGACAAAGGCCATGGAGCACTTTGATAAAAAGTGTCATGGAGAATTGTGATGAGACGGGCATGGAGCATTATGATGACAAGAGTTCTGGAGCATTGTGTTGACAAGGGAATGGAGCATTACGAATACAGGGACCATGGAGGATAGTGATGACATCTGTCATGGAACATTGTGCTGACATGTGTCATGAAGCATTGTGATGACAGGTGTCATGTGGCATTGTGATGACAGTGTTCATAGGGCATTGTGACGAAATGGATCATGGAGCAATGTGATTACAGCGACCATGTAGCATTTTGGATGAATACGCTATGGAGCATTGTGATGACAGGAGTCAAGGAGCATTGTGATGACAAGTGTCCTGGACAATTGTGATGACACGGTTCATGGAGCATTGTGATGACAAGTTTCATCAAGCATTGTGATGACAGGTGTCATGGAGCATTGTGATGAATGTAGTCATTGTTCATTGTGATGATAAGTGTCCAGGAACAGTGTGATGACATGGATCATGGAGCATTGTGATGACAAGGGCCATGGCGAATTGTGATGACAGGTGTCATGGGGCATTGTGATGACAGTGGTCATCTAGAATTGTGATGAAACGTAACATGGAGCACTGTGATAATAGGGGCCATGGATCATTGTGATGACAAAGTCCATGGAACATTGTGATGGCAAGTATCATGGAGCTTTGTGATGACACGTGCATTCATCATTAGGATGACAAGAGTTCTGGAGCATTGTGATGACAAGGGCATGGAGCATTGTGATTACCAGGGTCTTGGAGCATTGTAATGACAACTGTCATGGAACATTGTGATGACAGCGGTCATGGAGCATTGTGATTAAAGGGGCCATGGATCATTTTGAGGACAAGGGCAGGCGAACATTTGATTACATTGGTAATGGAGCATTGTGATGACATGGGCAGGGAACATTGTGATGACAGGTGTAATGGAACACTGTGAATACAGGGGACATGGAGCATTTTGATGACATGGGCAGGCAACATTGTGATGACAGGTGTCATGGAGCATTGTTATGAAAATTGTCATGTAACGTTGTGCTGTCAGGGATCATGGAGCATTGTGATGAGAAGGGCACTGGAGCATTGTGAAGACAGGCGTACTGGAGCCTTCTGAGGAAAGATCTCATGGGTCATTGTGATTACAGCGATCATGGAACATTGTGATGACAGTGGTCATGGAGCATTGTAATGACAGGTGCCATGGAGCATTGTGATGACAAGGGTCATGGGGCATTGTGATGACAGTGGACATGGAAAATTGTGATGAAAGGGCTCATGGAGCACTGTGATTACAGGGGCCATGTATAATTGTGATGACAAAGGCCATGGAGCAATTGTGATGACAGTTGTAATGGAGCATTGCGTTGAAAGGGGCATGGAGCATTGTGACGACAATGGTCATGGAGCATTGTTATGACTGGTATCATGGAGTATTGTTATGAAAAAGGTCATGGGGCAGTGTAATGACAAGTATCATGGAGCATGTGATGAAAGGAGTCATGGAGCATTGTGATTAAAAGGATCATGAGGCATTTTGATGACAAGAGTCATGGAATATTGTGATGACAGGGATAATGGAGCATTGTGATGAGAAGGACTATGGAGCACTGTGATGACTGGGGTTATGGGGCATGGTGATGACAGTGGTCATGGAGCATTGTGATGACAAAGACCATGAAGCATTGTGATGCCAGGTGTCATGGAGCATTGTGATGAAAGGGGTCATGGATCACTACGATGATATGGGTAATGGAGCATTGTGATGATAAGGGCATGGAGCATTGTGATGACAGGGTTCATGCAACATTGTGATAACATGGGCATGGAGCAGAGTGACGACAAGATTTCTGGAGCGTTTTGATGATAAGGGCATGGATCATTGTGATTACAGGGGCAATGAAGCATTGAGATGACAAGGGAATGGAGCATTGTGATGAAAGCGGTCCTGGAGAATTGTGAGGAAACGGGTCATGGATTATTGTGATGGAAGGGTTCCTGGAGCATTGTGATGACAAGGGCCATGGAGCATTTTAATGAAAGGGGTACTGGAGCATTGTATAGAAATGTTTCATGGATCATCGTGATTACACGGATCAAGGAATATTGTGATGACAAGGGTTTTGGAGCATTGTGATGACAGGGGCATGGAGCATTGTGATGACAGAAGTCATAGAATATTGGGATGACAAGGGCCATGGAGCATTGTCATGAAAGATCTTTTCTGGCATTGTGATGAGAGTGATCATGGAGCATTGTGATAAAAGTTGTCATGAAGCACTGTTATTACAGGGGCCATGTAGAATTATGATGACAAAGGCCATGGAGCATTGTGATGACAGGCATCATGGAGCAATTTGATGAAAGTTGACATGGAGCATTGTGATGAAATGCGCCATGGAACATTGTGAAGACAAGTGTCCTGGAGCATTGTGATGACCTAGGCCATGGCCAATTCTGATGACATGTGTCATGGAGCACTGTGATGAGAGTGGTCATCTATCATTATGATGAAAGGTATCACGGAGCACTGTGATGACAGGGGACATGGAACATTGTGATGACACGGGCATGGAGCATTATGATGAGAAGTGATCTGGAGCATTGCGATGACAAGGGTATGGAGCATTGTGATTACAGGGGCCAGGGAGCATTGAGATGACAAGGGCAGGGAACATTGTGATGACAGCGGTCATGGATCATTGTGATGAGATCTGTCATGGAACATTGTGCTGACAGGGGCCATAGAGCATTGTGATGACAGGTGTCATGTGGCCTTCTGATGACAGTGTTCATAGAGCATTGTGATGAAAAGGATCATGGAGCAATGTGATTACAGGGGACATGGAGCATTGTGATGACAGGGGTCAAGGAGCATTGTGATGAAAGTGGTCATGGAGCATTGTGATGACACGGGCATGGAGCATTAGGATGACAAGAGTTCTGGAGCATTGTGATGAGAAGGGTATGGAGCATTGTGATTACAGGGGACCAGGAGCATTGTGATTACATGGGCAGTGAATATTGTGATGACAGGGGTCATGGAGCACTGTGATGACAAGTGCCATGGAACATTGTGATGACAGGGTTCATGGAGCATTGTGATGAGAGGGGCCTTGGAGCATTATGATGATAGGCATCATGGGGTATTGTGATGAGAGTGGTCACAGAATATTGTGATGAAAAGGATCATGGAGCAATGTGATTACAGGTGCCATGGAGCATTGTGAATGCATAGGCCATGGAGCAATGAAATGACAGGTGTCAAGGAGCATTGTGATGTAAGTTGTCATGGAGCATTGTGATGATATGTGTCCATAAACATTGTGATGACATGGTTCATGGAGCATTGTGATGACAAGTGCCATGGAGAATTGTGATGACAGGTGTCATGGGGCATTGTGATGACAGTGGTCATGTAGAATTGTGATGAAAGGTATCATGGAGGACTCTGGTGACAGGGGCCGTGGAGCACTGGGATGAGAGTGGTCATCTAGAATTGTGATGAAATATACCAGGGAGCATTGTGATGACAGGTGTCATGGAGCACCGCAATGACAGGGGCCATGGAGCATTGTGAATACAAAGGTCATGGAATATTGAGATGACTGGCGTCATGGATCATTGTGATGACAAGGGTCCTGGAACCTTGCGATGACACGGTTCATGGAGCATTGTGATGAAAAGGTTCATCAAGCATTGTGATGACAGGGGTCATGGAGCATTGTGATGACAAAGGCCATGGAACATTTTGATGACAAGAATTCTGGAGCACTGTGATGACAAGCGCATGGAGCATTGTGATTATAGGGACCATGGAGCTTTGTGATGACAACGGTATGGAACATTGTGATGACAAGGGTCTTCGAGCATTGTGATGACAGGGGTCATGGAGCATTGTGATGAAGGGGATCATGGAGCAATGTGATAACAGGGGCCATGGAGCATTTTGAATGCATAGGCCATGGATCACTGTGATGAGAGGGGTCATGGAGCATTGTGATGACAAAGGCCATGGAGCACTTTGATAAAAAGTGTCATGGAGAATTGTGATGAGACGGGCATGGAGCATTATGATGACAAGAGTTCTGGAGCATTGTGTTGACAAGGGAATGGAGCATTACGAATACAGGGACCATGGAGGATAGTGATGACATCTGTCATGGAACATTGTGCTGACAGGTGTCATGGAGCATTGTGATGACAGGTGTCATGTGGCATTGTGATGACAGTGTTCATAGGGCATTGTGACGAAATGGATCATGGAGCAATGTGATTACAGCGACCATGTAGCATTTTGGATGAATACGCTATGGAGCATTGTGATGACAGGAGTCAAGGAGCATTGTGATGACAAGTGTCCTGGACAATTGTGATGACACGGTTCATGGAGCATTGTGATGACAAGTTTCATCAAGCATTGTGATGACAGGTGTCATGGAGCATTGTGATGAATGTAGTCATTGTTCATTGTGATGATAAGTGTCCAGGAACAGTGTGATGACATGGATCATGGAGCATTGTGATGACAAGGGCCATGGCGAATTGTGATGACAGGTGTCATGGGGCATTGTGATGACAGTGGTCATCTAGAATTGTGATGAAACGTAACATGGAGCACTGTGATAATAGGGGCCATGGATCATTGTGATGACAAAGTCCATGGAACATTGTGATGGCAAGTATCATGGAGCTTTGTGATGACACGTGCATTCATCATTAGGATGACAAGAGTTCTGGAGCATTGTGATGACAAGGGCATGGAGCATTGTGATTACCAGGGTCTTGGAGCATTGTAATGACAACTGTCATGGAACATTGTGATGACAGCGGTCATGGAGCATTGTGATTAAAGGGGCCATGGATCATTTTGAGGACAAGGGCAGGCGAACATTTGATTACATTGGTAATGGAGCATTGTGATGACATGGGCAGGGAACATTGTGATGACAGGTGTAATGGAACACTGTGAATACAGGGGACATGGAGCATTTTGATGACATGGGCAGGCAACATTGTGATGACAGGTGTCATGGAGCATTGTTATGAAAATTGTCATGTAACGTTGTGCTGTCAGGGATCATGGAGCATTGTGATGAGAAGGGCACTGGAGCATTGTGAAGACAGGCGTACTGGAGCCTTCTGAGGAAAGATCTCATGGGTCATTGTGATTACAGCGATCATGGAACATTGTGATGACAGTGGTCATGGAGCATTGTAATGACAGGTGCCATGGAGCATTGTGATGACAAGGGTCATGGGGCATTGTGATGACAGTGGACATGGAAAATTGTGATGAAAGGGCTCATGGAGCACTGTGATTACAGGGGCCATGTATAATTGTGATGACAAAGGCCATGGAGCAATTGTGATGACAGTTGTAATGGAGCATTGCGTTGAAAGGGGCATGGAGCATTGTGACGACAATGGTCATGGAGCATTGTTATGACTGGTATCATGGAGTATTGTTATGAAAAAGGTCATGGGGCAGTGTAATGACAAGTATCATGGAGCATGTGATGAAAGGAGTCATGGAGCATTGTGATTAAAAGGATCATGAGGCATTTTGATGACAAGAGTCATGGAATATTGTGATGACAGGGATAATGGAGCATTGTGATGAGAAGGACTATGGAGCACTGTGATGACTGGGGTTATGGGGCATGGTGATGACAGTGGTCATGGAGCATTGTGATGACAAAGACCACGAAGCATTGTGATGCCAGGTGTCATGGAGCATTGTGATGAAAGGGGTCATGGATCCCTACGATGATATGGGTAATGGAGCATTGTGATGATAAGGGCATGGAGCATTGTGATGACAGGGTTCATGCAACATTGTGATAACATGGGCATGGAGCAGAGTGACGACAAGATTTCTGGAGCGTTTTGATGATAAGGGCATGGATCATTGTGATTACAGGGGCCATGAAGCATTGAGATGACAAGGGAATGGAGCATTGTGATGAAAGCGGTCCTGGAGAATTGTGAGGAAACGGGTCATGGATTATTGTGATGGAAGGGTTCCTGGAGCATTGTGATGACAAGGGCCATGGAGCATTTTAATGAAAGGGGTACTGGAGCATTGTACAGAAATGTTTCATGGATCATCGTGATTACACGGATCAAGGAATATTGTGATGACAAGGGTTTTGGAGCATTGTGATGACAGGGGCATGGAGCATTGTGATGACAGAAGTCATAGAATATTGGGATGACAAGGGCCATGGAGCATTGTCATGAAAGATCTTTTCTGGCATTGTGATGAGAGTGATCATGGAGCATTGTGATAAAAGTTGTCATGAAGCACTGTTATTACAGGGGCCATGTAGAATTATGATGACAAAGGCCATGGAGCATTGTGATGACAGGCATCATGGAGCAATTTGATGAAAGTTGACATGGAGCATTGTGATGAAATGCGCCATGGAACATTGTGAAGACAAGTGTCCTGGAGCATTGTGATGACCTAGGCCATGGCCAATTCTGATGACATGTGTCATGGAGCACTGTGATGAGAGTGGTCATCTATCATTATGATGAAAGGTATCACGGAGCACTGTGATGACAGGGGACATGGAACATTGTGATGACACGGGCATGGAGCATTATGATGAGAAGTGATCTGGAGCATTGCGATGACAAGGGTATGGAGCATTGTGATTACAGGGGCCAGGGAGCATTGAGATGACAAGGGCAGGGAACATTGTGATGACAGCGGTCATGGATCATTGTGATGAGATCTGTCATGGAACATTGTGCTGACAGGGGCCATAGAGCATTGTGATGACAGGTGTCATGTGGCCTTCTGATGACAGTGTTCATAGAGCATTGTGATGAAAAGGATCATGGAGCAATGTGATTACAGGGGACATGGAGCATTGTGATGACAGGGGTCAAGGAGCATTGTGATGAAAGTGGTCATGGAGCATTGTGATGACACGGGCATGGAGCATTAGGATGACAAGAGTTCTGGAGCATTGTGATGAGAAGGGTATGGAGCATTGTGATTACAGGGGACCAGGAGCATTGTGATTACATGGGCAGTGAATATTGTGATGACAGGGGTCATGGAGCACTGTGATGACAAGTGCCATGGAACATTGTGATGACAGGGTTCATGGAGCATTGTGATGAGAGGGGCCTTGGAGCATTATGATGATAGGCATCATGGGGTATTGTGATGAGAGTGGTCACAGAATATTGTGATGAAAAGGATCATGGAGCAATGTGATTACAGGTGCCATGGAGCATTGTGAATGCATAGGCCATGGAGCAATGAAATGACAGGTGTCAAGGAGCATTGTGATGTAAGTTGTCATGGAGCATTGTGATGATATGTGTCCATAAACATTGTGATGACATGGTTCATGGAGCATTGTGATGACAAGTGCCATGGAGAATTGTGATGACAGGTGTCATGGGGCATTGTGATGACAGTGGTCATGTAGAATTGTGATGAAAGGTATCATGGAGGACTCTGGTGACAGGGGCCGTGGAGCACTGGGATGAGAGTGGTCATCTAGAATTGTGATGAAATATACCAGGGAGCATTGTGATGACAGGTGTCATGGAGCACCGCAATGACAGGGGCCATGGAGCATTGTGAATACAAAGGTCATGGAATATTGAGATGACTGGCGTCATGGATCATTGTGATGACAAGGGTCCTGGAACCTTGCGATGACACGGTTCATGGAGCATTGTGATGAAAAGGTTCATCAAGCATTGTGATGACAGGGGTCATGGAGCATTGTGATGACAAAGGCCATGGAACATTTTGATGACAAGAATTCTGGAGCACTGTGATGACAAGCGCATGGAGCATTGTGATTATAGGGACCATGGAGCTTTGTGATGACAACGGTATGGAACATTGTGATGACAAGGGTCTTCGAGCATTGTGATGACAGGGGTCATGGAGCATTGTGATGAAGGGGATCATGGAGCAATGTGATAACAGGGGCCATGGAGCATTTTGAATGCATAGGCCATGGATCACTGTGATGAGAGGGGTCATGGAGCATTGTGATGACAAAGGCCATGGAGCACTTTGATAAAAAGTGTCATGGAGAATTGTGATGAGACGGGCATGGAGCATTATGATGACAAGAGTTCTGGAGCATTGTGTTGACAAGGGAATGGAGCATTACGAATACAGGGACCATGGAGGATAGTGATGACATCTGTCATGGAACATTGTGCTGACAGGTGTCATGGAGCATTGTGATGACAGGTGTAATGTGGCAGTGTGATGACAGTGTTCATAGAGCATTGTGACGAAATGGATCATGGAGCAATGTGATTACAGCGACCATGTAGCATTTTGGATGAATACGCTATGGAGCATTGTGATGACAGGAGTCAAGGAGCATTGTGATGACAAGTGTCCTGGACAATTGTGATGACACGGTTCATGGAGCATTGTGATGACAAGTTTCATCAAGCATTGTGATGACAGGTGTCATGGAGCATTGTGATGAATGTAGTCATTGTTCATTGTGATGATAAGTGTCCAGGAACAGTGTGATGACATGGATCATGGAGCATTGTGATGACAAGGGCCATGGCGAATTGTGATGACAGGTGTCATGGGGCATTGTGATGACAGTGGTCATCTAGAATTGTGATGAAACGTAACATGGAGCACTGTGATAATAGGGGCCATGGAGCATTGTGATGACAAAGTCCATGGAACATTGTGATGGCAAGTATCATGGAGCTTTGTGATGACACGTGCATTCATCATTATGATGACAAGAGTTCTGGAGCATTGTGATGACAAGGGCATGGAGCATTGTGATTACCAGGGTCTTGGAGCATTGTAATGACAACTGTCATGGAACATTGTGATGACAGCGGTCATGGAGCATTGTGATTAAAGGGGCCATGGAGCATTTTGAGGACAAGGGCAGGCGAACATTTGATTACATTGGTAATGGAGCATTGTGATGACATGGGCAGGGAACATTGTGATGACAGGTGTAATGGAACACTGTGAATACAGGGGACATGGAGCATTTTGATGACATGGGCAGGCAACATTGTGATGACAGGTGTCATGGAGCATTGTTATGAAAATTGTCATGTAACGTTGTGCTGTCAGGGATCATGGAGCATTGTGATGAGAAGGGCACTGGAGCATTGTGAAGACAGGCGTACTGGAGCCTTCTGAGGAAAGATCTCATGGGTCATTGTGATTACAGCGATCATGGAACATTGTGATGACAGAGGTCATGGAGCATTGTAATGACAGGTGCCATGGAGCATTGTGATGACAAGGGTCATGGGGCATTGTGATGACAGTGGACATGGAAAATTGTGATGAAAGGGCTCATGGAGCACTGTGATTACAGGGGCCATGTATAATTGTGATGACAAAGGCCATGGAGCAATTGTGATGACAGTTGTAATGGAGCATTGCGTTGAAAGGGGCATGGAGCATTGTGACGACAATGGTCATGGAGCATTGTTATGACTGGTATCATGGAGTATTGTTATGAAAAAGGTCATGGGGCAGTGTAATGACAAGTATCATGGAGCATGTGATGAAAGGAGTCATGGAGCATTGTGATTAAAAGGATCATGAGGCATTTTGATGACAAGAGTCATGGAACATTGTGATGACAGGGATAATGGAGCATTGTGATGAGAAGGACTATGGAGCACTGTGATGACTGGGGTTATGGGGCATGGTGATGACAGTGGTCATGGAGCATTGTGATGACAAAGACCTCGAAGCATTGTGATGCCAGGTGTCATGGAGCATTGTGATGAAAGGGGTCATGGATCACTACGATGATATGGGTAATGGAGCATTGTGATGATACGGGCATGGAGCATTGTGATGACAGGGTTCATGCAACATTGTGATAACATGGGCATGGAGCAGAGTGACGACAAGATTTCTGGAGCGTTTTGATGATAAGGGCATGGATCATTGTGATTAGAGGGGCCATGAAGCATTGAGATGACAAGGGAATGGAGCATTGTGATGAAAGCGGTCCTGGAGAATTGTGAGGAAACGGGTCATGGATTATTGTGATGGAAGGGTTCCTGGAGCATTGTGATGACAAGGGCCATGGAGCATTTTAATGAAAGGGGTACTGGAGCATTGTACAGAAATGTTTCATGGATCATCGTGATTACACGGATCAAGGAATATTGTGATGACAAGGGTTTTGGAGCATTGTGATGACAGGGGCATGGAGCATTGTGATGACAGAAGTCATAGAATATTGGGATGACAAGGGCCATGGAGCATTGTCATGAAAGATCTTTTCTGGCATTGTGATGAGAGTGATCATGGAGCATTGTGATAAAAGTTGTCATGAAGCACTGTTATTACAGGGGCCATGTAGAATTATGATGACAAAGGCCATGGAGCATTGTGATGACAGGCATCATGGAGCAATTTGATGAAAGATGACATGGAGCATTGTGATGAAATGCGCCATGGAACATTGTGAAGAAAAGTGTCCTGGAGCATTGTGATGACCTAGGCCATGGCCAATTCTGATGACATGTGTCATGGAGCACTGTGATGAGAGTGGTCATCTATCATTATGATGAAAGGTATCACGGAGCACTGTGATGACAGGGGACATGGAACATTGTGATGACACGGGCATGGAGCATTATGATGAGAAGTGATCTGGAGCATTGCGATGACAAGGATATGGGGCATTGTGATTACAGGGGCCAGGGAGCATTGAGATGACAAGGGCAGGGAACATTGTGATGACAGCGGTCATGGATCATTGTGATGAAATCTGTCATGGAACATTGTGCTGACAGGGGCCATAGAGCATTGTGATGACAGGTGTCATGTGGCCTTCTGATGACAGTGTTCATAGAGCATTGTGATGAAAAGGATCATGGAGCAATGTGATTCCAGGGGCCATGGAGCATTGTGATGACAGGGGTCAAGGAGCATTGTGATGAAAGTGGTCATGGAGCATTGTGATGACACGGGCATGGAGCATTAGGATGACAAGAGTTCTGGAGCATTGTGATGAGAAGGGTATGGAGCATTGTGATTACAGGGGACCAGGAGCATTGTGATTACATGGGCAGTGAATATTGTGATGACAGGGGTCATGGAGCACTGTGATGACAAGTGCCATGGAACATTGTGATGACAGGGTTCATGGAGCATTGTGATGAGAGGGGCCTTGGAGCATTATGATGATAGGCATCATGGGGTATTGTGATGAGAGTGGTCACAGAATATTGTGATGAAAAGGATCATGGAGCAATGTGATTACAGGTGCCATGGAGCATTGTGAATGCATAGGCCATGGAGCAATGAAATGACAGGTGTCAAGGAGCATTGTGATGTAAGTTGTCATGGAGCATTGTGATGATATGTGTCCATAAACATTGTGATGACATGGTTCATGGAGCATTGTGATGACAAGTGCCATGGAGAATTGTGATGACAGGTGTCATGGGGCATTGTGATGACAGTGGTCATGTAGAATTGTGATGAAAGGTATCATGGAGGACTCTGGTGACAGGGGCCGTGGAGCACTGGGATGAGAGTGGTCATCTAGAATTGTGATGAAATATACCAGGGAGCATTGTGATGACAGGTGTCATGGAGCACCGCAATGACAGGGGCCATGGAGCATTGTGAATACAAAGGTCATGGAATACTGAGATGACTGGCGTCATGGATCATTGTGATGACAAGGGTCCTGGAACCTTGCGATGACACGGTTCATGGAGCATTGTGATGAAAAGGTTCATCAAGCATTGTGATGACAGGGGTCATGGAGCATTGTGATGACAAAGGCCATGGAACATTTTGATGACAAGAATTCTGGAGCACTGTGATGACAAGCGCATGGAGCATTGTGATTATAGGGACCATGGAGCTTTGTGATGACAACGGTATGGAACATTGTGATGACAAGGGTCTTCGAGCATTGTGATGACAGGGGTCATGGAGCATTGTGATGAAGGGGATCATGGAGCAATGTGATAACAGGGGCCATGGAGCATTTTGAATGCATAGGCCATGGATCACTGTGATGAGAGGGGTCATGGAGCATTGTGATGACAAAGGCCATGGAGCACTTTGATAAAAAGTGTCATGGAGAATTGTGATGAGACGGGCATGGAGCATTATGATGACAAGAGTTCTGGAGCATTGTGTTGACAAGGGAATGGAGCATTACGAATACAGGGACCATGGAGGATAGTGATGACATCTGTCATGGAACATTGTGCTGACAGGTGTCATGGAGCATTGTGATGACAGGTGTAATGTGGCGGTGTGATGACAGTGTTCATAGAGCATTGTGACGAAATGGATCATGGAGCAATGTGATTACAGCGACCATGTAGCATTTTGGATGAATACGCT
Source organism: Balaenoptera physalus (assembly GCF_965194825.1). NCBI lineage: Eukaryota > Metazoa > Chordata > Mammalia > Artiodactyla > Balaenopteridae > Balaenoptera > Balaenoptera physalus. The sequence continues at coordinate 200,743 of NW_028125660.1, read as the reverse complement.
ATGGAGCATTGTGATGACAGGAGTCAAGGAGCATTGTGATGACAAGTGTCCTGGATAATTGTGATGACACGGTTCATGGAGCATTGTGATGACAAGTTTCATCAAGCATTGTGATGACAGGTGTCATGGAGCATTGTGATGAATGTAGTTATTGTTCATTGTGATGATAAGTGTCCAGGAACAGTGTGATGACATGGATCATGTTGCATTGTGATGACAAGGGCCATGGCGAATTGTGATGACAGGTGTCATGGGGCATTGTGATGACAGTGGTCATCTAGAATTGTGATGAAACGTAACATGGAGCACTGTGATGACTGGGGCCATGGAACATTGTGATGGCAAAGTCCATGGAACATTGTGATGGCAAGTATCATGGAGCTTTGTGATGACACGTGCATTCATCATTATGATGACAAGAGTTCTGGAGCATTGTGATGACAAGGGCATGGAGCATTGTGATTACCGGGGTCATGGAGCATTGTAATGACAACTGTCATGGAACATTGTGATGACAGGGGTCATGGAGCATTGTGATTAAAGGGGCCATGGAGCATTTTGAGGACAAGGCCAGGCGAGCATTTGATTACATTGGTAATGGAGCATTGTGATGACATGGGCAGGGAACATTGTGATGACAGGTGTAATGGAACACTGTGAATACAGGGGACATGGAGCATTTTGATGACATGGGCAGGCAACATGGTGATGACAGGTGTCATGGAGCATTGTTATGAAAATTGTCATGTAACGTTGTGCTGTCAGGGATCATGGAGCATTGTGATGAGACAGGCACTGGAGCATTGTGAAGACAGGCGTACTGGAGCCTTCTGAGGAAAGATCTCATGGGTCATTGTGATTACAGCGATCATGGAACATTGTGATGACAGTGGTCATGGAGCATTGTAATGACAGGTGCCATGAAGCATTGTGATGACAAGGGTCATGGGGCATTGTGATGACAGTGGTCATGGAGCATTGTGATGAAAGGGCTCATGGAGCACTGTGATTACAGGGGCCATGTATAATTGTGATGACAAAGGCCATGGAGCAATTGTGATGACAGTTGTCATGGAGCATTGCGTTGAAAGGGGCATGGAGCATTGTGACGACTGGTATCATGGAGCATTGTTATGAAAAAGGTCATGGGGCAGTGTAATGACAAGTATCATGGAGCATGTGATGAAAGGAATCATGGAACATTGTGATTAAAAGGATCATGAGGCATTTTGATGACAAGAGTCATGGAACATTGTGATGACAGGGATAATGGAGCATTGTGATGAGAAGGACTATGGAGCACTGTGATGACTGGGGTCACGGGGCATGGTGATGACAGTGGTCATGGAGCATTGTGATGACAAAGACCACGAAGCATTGTGATGCCAGGTGTCATGGAGCATTGTGATGAAAGGGGTCATGGATCACTACGATGATATGGGTAATGGAGCATTGTGATGATACGGGCATGGAGCATTGTGATGACAGGGTTCATGCAACATTGTGATAACATGGGCATGGAGCAGAGTGACGACAAGATTTCTGGAGCGTTTTGATGATAAGGGCATGGATCATTGTGATTACAGGGGCCATGAAGCATTGAGATGACAAGGGAATGGAGCATTGTGATGAAAGCGGTCCTGGAGAATTGTGAGGAAACGGGTCATGGATTATTGTGATGGAAGGGTTCCTGGAGCATTGTGATGACAAGGGCCATGGAGCATTTTAATGAAAGGGGTACTGGAGCATTGTACAGAAATGTTTCATGGATCATCGTGATTACACGGATCAAGGAATATTGTGATGACAACGGTTTTGGAGCATTATGATGACCGGGGCATGGAGCATTGTGATGACAGAAGTCAAAGAATATTGTGATGACAAGGGACATGGAGCATTGTCATGAAAGATCTTTTCTGGCATTGTGATGAGAGTGGTCATGGAGCATTGTGATAAAAGTTGTCATGAAGCACTGTTATTACAGGGGCCATGTAGAATTATGATGACAAAGGCCATGGAGCATTGTGATGACAGGCATCATGGAGCAATTTGATGAAAGTTGACATGGAGCATTGTGATGAAATGCGCCATGGAACATTGTGAAGACAAGTGTCCTGGAGCATTGTGATGACCTAGGCCATGGCCAATTCTGATGACATGTGTCATGGAGCACTGTGATGACAGCGGTCATCTATCATTATGATGAAAGGTATCACGGAGCACTGTGATGACACGGGCCATGGAACATTGTGATGACACGGGCATGGAGCATTATGATGAGAAGTGATCTGGAGTATTGCGATGACAAGGGTATGGAGCATTGTGATTACAGGGGCCAGGGAGCATTGAGATGACAAGGGCAGGGAACATTGTGATGACAGCGGTCATGGATCATTGTGATGAGATCTGTCATGGAACATTGTGCTGACAGGGGCCATAGAGTATTGTGATGAAAAAGATCATGGAGCAATGTGATTACAGGGGCCATGGAGCATTGTGAATACATAGGCCATGGAGCATTGTGATGACAGGGGTCAAGGAGCATTGTGATGAAAGTGGTCATGGAGCATTGTGATGACACGGGCATGGAGCATTATGATGACAAGAGTTCTGGAGCATTGTGATGAAAAGTGTATGGAGCATCGTCATTACAGGGGACCAGGAGCATTGTGATTACATGGGCAGTGAATATTGTGATGACAGTGGTTCATGGAGCACTGTGATGACAAGTGCCATGGAACATTGTGATGACAGGGTTCATGGAGTATTGTGATGAGAGGGGCCTTGGAGCATTATGATGATAGGCGTCATGGGGTATTGTGATGAGAGTGGTCATAGAATATTGTGATGAAAAGGATCATGGAGCAATGTGATTACAGGTGCCATGGAGCATTGTGAATGCATAGGCCATGGAGCAATGAAATGACAGGGGTCAAGGAGCATTGTGATGTATGTTGTCATGGAGCATTGTGATGACATGTGTCCATGAACATTGTGATGACATGGTTCATGGAGCATTGTGATGACAAGTGCCATGGTGAATTGTGATGACAGGTGTCATGGGGCATTGTGATGACAGTGGTCATGTAGAATTGTGATGAAAGGTATCATGGAGGACTATGATGACAGGGGCCGTGGAGCATTGTGATGAGAGTGGTCATCTAGAATTGTGATGAAATATACCAGGGAGCATTGTGATGACAGGGGTCATGGAGCACCGCAATTACAGGAGCCAAGGAGCATTGTGAATACAAAGGTCATGGTGCATTGAGATGACAGGCGTCATGGATCATTGTGATGACGAGGGTCCTAGAACCTTGCGATGACACGGTTCATGGAGCATTGTGATGACAAGTTTCATCAAGCATTGTGATGACAGGGGCCATGGAGCATTGTGATGACAAATGCCATGGAACATTTTGATGACAAGAATTCTGGAGCACTGTGATGACATGCGCATGGAGCATTGTGATTATAGGGACCATGGAGTATTTTGATGACTACGGTATGGAACATTGTGATGACAAGGGTCTTCGATCATTGTGATGACAGGTGTCATGGGGCATTGTGATGACAGTGGTCATCTAGAATTGTGATGAAACCTAACATGGAGCACAGTGATAATAGTTGCCACGGAGCATTGTGATGACAAAGGCCATGGAGCATTGTGATGAAAAGTGTTATGGAGCATTGTGATGAGACGGGCATGGAACATTATGATGCCAAGAGTTCTGGGGCATTGTGGTGACAAGGGCATGGAGCATTGTGATGACAAGGGCCATGGCCAATTCTGAGGACATGTGTCATTGGGCATTGTGATCACAGAGGATATCTAGCATTGTGATGAAAGGTACCATGGATCTCTGTGATAACAGGGGCCATGGAGCATTGTGATGACAAAGGCCATGGAGCATTTTGATGAAAAGTGTCATGGAGAATTGTGATGAGACGGGCATGGAGCATTATGATGACAAGAGTTCTGGAGCATTGTGTTGACAAGGGAATGGAGCATTATGAATACAGGGACCACGGAGGGTACTGATGACATCTGTCATGGAACATTGTGCTGACAGGGGCCATGGAGCATTGTGATGACAGTGTTCATAGAGCATTGTGATGACAGGGGTCATGGAGCACTGTGATTACAGGGGACATGTATAATTGTGATGGCAAAGGCCATGGAGCAATTGTGATGACAGTTGTCATGGAGCATTGTGTTGTAAGGGGCGTGGAGCATTGTGATGACAATGGTCATGGAGCATTGTGATGACTGGTATCATGGAGCATTGTTATGAAAAAGGTCATGGGGCAGGGCAATGACAAGTATCATGGAGCATGTGGTGAAAGGAGTCATGGAGCATTGTGATTAAAAGGATCATGAGGCATTTTGATGACAAGAGTCATGGAACATTGTGATGACAGGGATAATGGAGCATTGTGATGACAAGGGCTATGGAGCATTGTGATGACTGGGGTCATGGGGCATGGTGATGACAGTGGTCATGGAGCATTGTGATGAAAGTTGTCATGGAGCAATATGATTACAGGGACCATGTAGCATTTCGAATGAATACGCTATGGAGCATTGTGATGACAGGAATCAAGGAGCATTGTGATGTAAGTGGTCATGGATCATTGTGATGACAAGTGTCCTGGACCTTTGTGATGACATGGGTCATGGAGCATTGTGATGACAAGGGCCATGGCGAATTGTGATGACATGTGTCTTGTGGCATTGTGATGACAGTGGTCATCTAGAATTGTGATGGAAGGTATCATGGAGCACTGTGATGACAGGGGCCATGGAACATTGTGATGACAAAGGCCATGGAGCATTGTGATGACAAGTATCATGGAGCTTTGTGATGACACGGGCATTCATCATTATGATGACAAGAGTTCTGAGGCATTGTGATGACAAGGGCATGGAGCATTGTTATTACCGGGGTCATGGAGCATTGTGATGACAAAGACAACGGAGCATTGTGATGACAGGTGTCCTGGAGCATTGTGATGAAAGGGGTCATGGATCACTGCGATGACAAGGGTAATGGAGCATTATGATGACAAGTGTCATGGAACATTGTGATGACAGCGGTCATGGATCATTGTGATGAGATCTTTCATGGAACATTGTGCTAAAAGGGGCCATAGAGCATTGTGATGACAGGTGTCATGTGGCCTTGTGATGACAGTGGTCATAGAACATTGTGATGAAAAGGATCATGGTGATTACAGGGGCCATGGAGCATTTTGCATACATAGGCCATGGAGGATTGTGATGACAGGGGTCAAGGAGCATTGTGATGAAAGTGGTCATGGAGCATTGTGAGGACATGGGCATGGAGCATTATGATGACAAGAGTTCTGGAGCATTGTGATGACAAGGGTATGGAGCATTGTGATTAGAGGGGACCAGGAGCATTGTGATTATATGGGCAGTGAATATTGTGATGACAGGGGTCATGGAGCACTGTGATGACAAGTGTCCTGGAACATTGTGATGACAGGGATCATGGAGAATTGTGATGAGAGGGGTCTTGGAGCATTATGATGATAGGCGTCATTGGGTATTGTGATAAAAGTGGTCATAGAGCATTGTGAAGAAAGGGATCATGGAGCAATGTGATTACAGGGGCCATGGCACATTGTGAATGCATAGGCCATGGAGCAATGAAATGACAGGGGTCAAGGAGCATTGTGATGTAAGTTGTCATGGAGCATTGTGATGACAAGTGTCCATGAACATTGTGATGACATGGTTTATGGAGCATTGTGATGACAAGTGCCATGGCGAATTGTGATGACAGGTGTCATGGGGCATTGTGATGACAGTGGTCATATAGAATTGTGTTGAAAGGTATCATGGAGGACTCTGATGACAGGGGCCGTGGAGCACTGTGATGAGAGTGGTCATCTAGAATTGTGATGAAATATACCAGGGAGCATTGTGATGACAGGGGTCATGGAGCACCGCAATTACAGGGGCCATGGATCATTGTGAATACAAAGGTCATGGTGCATTGAGATGACATGCGTCATGGATCATTGTGATGATGAGGGTCCTGGAACCTTGGGATGATACGGTTCATGGAGCATTGTGATGACAAGGTTCATCAAGCATTGTGATGACAGGGGTCATGGAGCATTGTGATGACAAAGACCATGGAACATTTTGATGACAAGATTTCTGGAGCACTGTGATGACAAGCACATGGAGCATTGTGATTATAGGGACCATGGAGTATTGTGATGACAATGGTATGGAACATTGTGATGACAAGGGTCTTTGAGCATTGTGATGACAGGGATCATGGAGCATTGTGATGAAGGGGATCATGGAGCAATGTGATCACAGGGGCCATGGAGCATTTTGAATGCATAGGCCATGGAGCACTATGATGACAGGTGTCATGGAGCATTGTGATGAATGTAGTCATAGTTCATTGTGATGATAAGTGTTCAGGAACAGTGTGATGACATGGATCATGGAGCATTATGATGACAAGGGCCATGGCGAATTGTGATGACAGGTGTCATGGGGCATTGTGATGACAGTGGTCATCTAGATTTGTGATGAAATGTAACTTGGAGCACTGTGATAATAGGGGCCATGGAGCATTGTGATGACAAAGGCCATGGAGCATTGTGATGACAAGTGTCATGGAGCATTGTGATGAGACGGGCATGGAGCATTATGATGCCAAGAATTCTGGGGCATTGTGGTGACAAGGGCATGGAGCATTGTGATGACAAGGGCCATGGCCAATTCTGAGGACAGGTTTCATTGGGCACTGTGATCACAGATTATATCTAGCATTGTGATGAAAGGTACCATGGATCACTGTGATAACAGGGGCCATGGAGCATTGTGATGACAAAGGCCATGGAGCATTTTGATGAAAAGTGTCATGGAGAATTGTGATGAGACGGGCATGGAGCATTATGATGACAAGAGTTCTGGAGCATTGTGTTGACAAGGGAATGGAGCATTACGAATACAGGGACCACGGAGGATACTGATGACATCTCTCATGGAACATTGTGCTGACAGGGGCCATGGAGCTTTGTGATGACAGGTGTAATGTGGCTTTGTGATGACAGTGTTCATAGAGCATGGTGACGAAATGGATTATGGAGCAATGTGATTACAGGGACCATATAGCATTTCAAATGAATACGCTATGGAGCATTGTGATGACAGGAGTCAAGGAGCATTGTGATCTAAGTGGTCATGGATCATTGTGATGAAAAGTGTCCTGGACCATTGTGATGACACGGGTCATGGAACATTGTGATGACAAGGGCCATGGCGAACTCTGATGACATGTGTCTTGGGGCATTGTGATGACAGTGGTCATCTAGAATTGTGATGAAAGGTATCATGGAGCACTGTGATGACAGGGGCCGTGGAACATTGTGATGACAAAGGCCATGGAGCATTGTGATGACAAGTATCATGGAGCTTTTTGATGACACGGGCATTCATCATTATGATGACAAGAGTTCTGAGGTATTGTGATGACAAGGGCATGGAGCATTGTGATGACAGAAGTCATAGAATATTGTGATGACAAGGGCCATGGAGCATTGTCATGAAAGGCCTTATCTGGCATTGTGATGAGAGTGGTCATGGAGCATTGCGATAAAAGTTGTCATGAAGCACTGTTATTACAGGGGCCATGTAGAATTTTGATGACAAAGGCCATGGAGCATTGTGATGACAGGCATCATGGAGCAATTTGATGAACGTGGTCATGGAGCATTGTGATGAAATGCGCCATGGAACATTGTGAAGACAAGCGTCCTGGAGCATTGTGATGACAAGTGTAATGGAGCATTGTGATGAGACGGGCATGGAGCATTATGATGCCAAGAGTTCTGGGGCATTGTGGTGACAAGGGCATGGAGCATTGTGATGACATGTGCCATGGCCAATTCTGAGGACAGGTGTCATTGGGCATTGTGATCACAGAGGATATCTAGCATTGTGATGAAAGGTACCATGGATCACTGTGATGAGAAGGGTCATGGAGCATTGTGATGACAAAGGCCATGGAGCACTTTGATAAAAAGTGTCATGGAGAATTGTGATGAGACGGGCATGGAGCATTATGATGACAAGAGTTCTGGAGCATTGTGTTGACAAGGGAATGGAGCATTACGAATACAGGGACCATGGAGGATAGTGATGACATCTGTCATGGAACATTGTGCTGACATGTGTCATGGAGCATTGTGATGACAGGTGTCATGTGGCATTGTGATGACAGTGTTCATAGGGCATTGTGACGAAATGGAACATGGAGCAATGTGATTACAGCGACCATGTAGCATTTTGGATGAATACGCTATGGAGCATTGTGATGACAGGAGTCAAGGAGCATTGTGATGACAAGTGTCCTGGACAATTGTGATGACACGGTTCATGGAGCATTGTGATGACAAGTTTCATCAAGCATTGTGATGACAGGTGTCATGGAGCATTGTGATGAATGTAGTCATTGTTCATTGTGATGATAAGTGTCCAGGAACAGTGTGATGACATGGATCATGGAGCATTGTGATGACAAGGGCCATGGCGAATTGTGATGACAGGTGTCATGGGGCATTGTGATGACAGTGGTCATCTAGAATTGTGATGAAACGTAACATGGAGCACTGTGATAATAGGGGCCATGGAGCATTGTGATGACAAAGTCCATGGAACATTGTGATGGCAAGTATCATGGAGCTTTGTGATGACACGTGCATTCATCATTATGATGACAAGAGTTCTGGAGCATTGTGATGACAAGGGCATGGAGCATTGTGATTACCAGGGTCTTGGAGCATTGTAATGACAACTGTCATGGAACATTGTGATGACAGGGGTCATGGAGCATTGTGATTAAAGGGGCCATGGAGCATTTTGAGGACAAGGGCAGGCGAACATTTGATTACATTGGTAATGGAGCATTGTGATGACATGGGCAGGGAACATTGTGATGACAGGTGTAATGGAACACTGTGAATACAGGGGACATGGAGCATTTTGATGACATGGGCAGGCAACATTGTGATGACAGGTGTCATGGAGCATTGTTATGAAAATTGTCATGTAACGTTGTGCTGTCAGGGATCATGGAGCATTGTGATGAGAAGGGCACTGGAGCATTGTGAAGACAGGCGTACTGGAGCCTTCTGAGGAAAGATCTCATGGGTCATTGTGATTACAGCGATCATGGAACATTGTGATGACAGTGGTCATGGAGCATTGTAATGACAGGTGCCATGGAGCATTGTGATGACAAGGGTCATGGGGCATTGTGATGACAGTGGTCATGGAGCATTGTGATGAAAGGGCTCATGGAGCACTGTGATTACAGGGGCCATGTATAATTGTGATGACAAAGGCCATGGAGCATTGCGTTGAAAGGGGCATGGAGCATTGTGACGACAATGGTCATGGAGCATTGTGATGACTGGTATCATGGAGCATTGTTATGAAAAAGTTCATTGGGCAGTGTAATGACAAGTATCATGGAGCATGTGATGAAAGGAGTCATGGAGCATTGTGATTAAAAGGATCATGAGGCATTTTGATGACAAGAGTCATGGAACATTGTGATGACAGGGATAATGGAGCATTGTGATGAGAAGGACTATGGAGCACTGTGATGACTGGGGTTATGGGGCATGGTGATGACAGTGGTCATGGAGCATTGTGATGACAAAGACCACGAAGCATTGTGATGCCAGGTGTCATGGAGCATTGTGATGAAAGGGGTCATGGATCACTACGATGATATGGGTAATGGAGCATTGGGATGATACGGGCATGGAGCATTGTGATGACAGGGGTCATGCAGCATTGTGATGTCATGGGCATGGAGCATAGTGACGACAAATGTTCTGGAGCATTTTGATGATAAAGGCATGGATCATTGTGATTACAGGGGCCATGAAGCATTGAGATGACAAGGGAATGGAGCATTGTGATGAAAGTGGTTCTGGAGAATTGTGAGGAAACGTGTCATGGATTATTGTGATGGAAGGGTTCCTGGAGCATTGTGATGACAAGGGCCATGGAGCATTTTAATGAAAGGGGTACTGGAGCATTGTACAGAAATGTTTCATGGATCATCGTGATTACACGGATCAAGGAATATTGTGATGACTAGGGTTTTGGAGAATTGTAATGACAGGGGCATGGAGCATTGTGATGACAGAAGTCATAGAATATTGTGATGACAAGGGCCATGGAGCATTGTCATGAAAGATCTTTTCTGGCATTGTGATGAGAGTGATCATGGAGCATTGTGATAAAAGTTGTCATGAAGCACTGTTCTTACAGGGGCCATGTAGAATTATGATGACAAAGGCCATGGAGCATTGTGATGACAGGCATCATGGAGCAATTTGATGAAAGTTGACATGGAACATTGTGATGAAATGCGCCATGGAACATTGTGAAGACAAGTGTCCTGGAGCATTGTGATTACCTAGGCCATGGCCAATTCTGATGACATGTGTCATGGAGCACTGTGATGACAGTGGTCATCTATCATTATGATGAAATGTATCATGGAGCACTGTGATGACAGGGGCCATGGAACGTTGTGATGACACAGGCATGGAGCATTAGGATGACAAGAGTTCTGGAGCATTGTGATGAGATGTGTATGGAGCATTGTGATTACAGGGGACCAGGAGCATTGTGATTACATGGGCAGTGAATATTGTGATGACAGGGGTCATGGAGCACTGTGATGACAAGTGCCATGGAACATTATGATGACAGGGTTCATGGAGCATTGTGATGAGAGGGGCCTTGGAGCATTATGATGATAGGCATCATGGGGTATTGTGATGAGAGTGGTCACAGAATATTGTGATGAAAAGGATCATGGAGCAATGTGATTACAGGTGCCATGGAGCATTGTGAATGCATAGGCCATGGAGCAATGAAATGACAGGTGTCAAGGAGCATTGTGATGTAAGTTGTCATGGAGCATTGTGATGATATGTGTCCATAAACATTGTGATGACATGGTTCATGGAGCATTGTGATGACAAGTGCCATGGAGAATTGTGATGAAAGGTGTCAAGGGGCATTGTGATGACAGTGGTCATGTAGAATTGTGATGAAAGGTATCATGGAGGACTCTGATGACAGGGGCCGTGGAGCACTGGGATGAGAGTGGTCATCTAGAATTGTGATGAAATATACCAGGGAGCATTGTGATGACAGGTGTCATGGAGCACCGCAATGACAGGGGCCATGGAGCATTGTGAATACAAAGGTCATGGAATATTGAGATGACTGGCGTCATGGATCATTGTGATGACAAGGGTCCTGGAACCTTGCGATGACACGGTTCATGGAGCATTGTGATGAAAAGGTTCATCAAGCATTGTGATGACAGGGGTCATGGAGCATTGTGATGACAAAGGCCATGGAACATTTTGATGACAAGAATTCTGGAGCACTGTGATGACAAGCGCATGGAGCATTGTGATTATAGGGACCATGGAGCTTTGTGATGACAACGGTATGGAACATTGTGATGACAAGGGTCTTCGAGCATTGTGATGACAGGGGTCATGGAGCATTGTGATGAAGGGGATCATGGAGCAATGTGATAACAGGGGCCATGGAGCATTTTGAATGCATAGGCCATGGATCACTGTGATGAGAGGGGTCATGGAGCATTGTGATGACAAAGGCCATGGAGCACTTTGATAAAAAGTGTCATGGAGAATTGTGATGAGACGGGCATGGAGCATTATGATGACAAGAGTTCTGGAGCATTGTGTTGACAAGGGAATGGAGCATTACGAATACAGGGACCATGGAGGATAGTGATGACATCTGTCATGGAACATTGTGCTGAGAGGTGTCATGGAGCATTGTGATGACAGGTGTCATGTGGCGGTGTGATGACAGTGTTCATAGAGCATTGTGACGAAATGGATCATGGAGCAATGTGATTACAGCGACCATGTAGCATTTTGGATGAATACGCTATGGAGCATTGTGATGACAGGAGTCAAGGAGCATTGTGATGACAAGTGTCCTGGACAATTGTGATGACACGGTTCATGGAGCATTGTGATGACAAGTTTCATCAAGCATTGTGATGACAGGTGTCATGGAGCATTGTGATGAATGTAGTCATTGTTCATTGTGATGATAAGTGTCCAGGAACAGTGTGATGACATGGATCATGGAGCATTGTGATGACAAGGGCCATGGCGAATTGTGATGACAGGTGTCATGGGGCATTGTGATGACAGTGGTCATCTAGAATTGTGATGAAACGTAACATGGAGCACTGTGATAATAGGGGCCATGGAGCATTGTGATGACAAAGTCCATGGAACATTGTGATGGCAAGTATCATGGAGCTTTGTGATGACACGTGCATTCATCATTATGATGACAAGAGTTCTGGAGCATTGTGATGACAAGGGTCTTGGAGCATTGTAATGACAACTGTCATGGAACATTGTGATGACAGGGGTCATGGAGCATTGTGATTAAAGGGGCCATGGAGCATTTTGAGGACAAGGGCAGGCGAACATTTGATTACATTGGTAATGGAGCATTGTGATGACATGGGCAGGGAACATTGTGTTGACAGGTGTAATGGAACACTGTGAATACAGGGGACATGGAGCATTTTGATGACATGGGCAGGCAACATGGTGATGACAGGTGTCATGGAGCATTGTTATGAAAATTGTCATGTAACGTTGTGCTGTCAGAGATCATGGAGCATTGTGATGAGAAGGGCAGTGGAGCATTGTGAAGACAGGCGTACTGGAGCCTTCTGAGGAAACATCTCATGGGTCATTGTGATTACAGCGATCATGGAACATTGTGATGACAGTGGTCATGGACCATTGTAATGACAGGTGCCATGGAGCATTGTGATGACAAGGGTCATGGGGCATTGTGATGACAGTGGACATGGAGCATTGTGATGAAAGGGCTCATGGAGGACTGTGATTACAGGGGTCATGTATAATTGTGATGACAAAGGCCATGGAGCAATTGTGATGACAGTTGTAATGGAGCATTGCGTTGAAAGGGGCATGGAGCATTGTGACGACAATGGTCATGGAGCAGTGTGATGTCTGGTATCATGGAGCATTGTTATGAAAAAGGTCATGGGGCAGTGTAATGACAAGTATCATGGAGCATGTGATGAAAGGAGTCATGGAGCATTGTGATTAAAAGGATCATGAGGCATTTTGATGACAAGAGTCATGGAATATTGTGATGACAGGGATAATGGAGCATTGTGATGAGAAGGACTATGGAGCACTGTGATGACTGGGGTCACGGGGCATGGTGATGACATTGGTCATGGAGCATTGTGATGACAAAGACCACGAAACATTGTGATGCCAGGTGTCATGGAGCATTGTGATGAAAGGGGTCATGGATCACTACGATGACATGGGAAATGGAGCATTGTGATGATACGGGCATGGAGCATTGTGATGACGGGGGTCATGCAGCATTGTGATGTCATGGGCATGGAGCATAGTGACGACAAATGTTCTGGAGCATTTTGATGATAAAGGCATGGATCATTGTGATTACAGGGGCCATGAAGCATTGAGATGACAAGGGAATGGAGCATTGTGATGAAAGTGGTCCTGGAGAATTCTGAGGAAACGTGTCATGGATTATTGTGATGGAAGGGTTCCTGGAGCATTGTGATGACAAGGGCCATGGAGCATTTTAATGAAAGGGGTACTGGAGCATTGTACAGAAATGTTTCATGGATCATCGTGATTACACGGATCAAGGAATATTGTGATGACAAGGGTTTTGGAGCATTGTGATGACAGGGGCATGGAGCATTGTGATGACAGAAGTCATAGAATATTGTGATGACAAGGGCCATGGAGCATTGTCATGAAAGATCTTTTCTGGCATCGTGATGAGAGTGATCATGGAGCATTGTGATAAAAGTTGTCATGAAGCACTGTTATTACAGGGGCCATGTAGAATTATGATGACAAAGGCCATGGAGCATTGTGATGACAGGCATAATGGATCAATTTGATGAAAGTTGACATGGAGCATTGTGATGAAATGCGCCATGGAACATTGTGAAGACAAGTGTCCTGGAGCATTGTGATGACCTAGGCCATGGCCAATTCTGATGACATGTGTCATGGAGCACTGTGATGACAGTGGTCATCTATCATTATGATGAAAGGTATCACGGAGCACTGTGATGACAGGGGCCATGGAACATTGTGATGACACGGGCATGGAGCATTATGATGAGAAGTGATCTGGAGCATTGCGATGACAAGGGTATGGAGCATTGTGATTACAGCGGCCAGGGAGCATTGAGATGACAAGGGCAGGGAACATTGTGATGACAGCGGTCATGGATCATTGTGATGAGATCTGTCATGGAACATTGTGCTGACAGGGGCCATAGAGCATTGTGATGACAGGTGTCATGTGGCCTTCTGATGACAGTGTTCATAGAGCATTGTGATGAAAAGGATCATGGAGCAATGTGATTACAGGGGCCATGGAGCATTGTGATGACAGGGGTCAAGGAGCATTGTGATGAAAGTTGTCATGGAGCATTGTGATGACATGGGTATGGAGCATTAGGATGACAAGAGTTCTGGAGCATTGTGATGAGAAGGGTATGGAGCATTGTGATTACAGGGGACCAGGAGCATTGTGATTACATGGGCAGTGAATATTGTGATGACAGGGGTCATGGAGCACTGTGATGACAAGTGCCATGGAACATTGTGATGACAGGGTTCATGGAGCATTGTGATGAGAGGGGCCTTGGAGCATTATGATGATAGGCATCATGGGGTATTGTGATGAGAGTGGTCACAGAATATTGTGATGAAAAGGATCATGGAGCAATGTGATTACAGGTGCCATGGAGCATTGTGAATGCATAGGCCATGGAGCAATGAAATGACAGGTGTCAAGGAGCATTGTGATGTAAGTTGTCATGGAGCATTGTGATGATATGTGTCCATAAACATTGTGATGACATGGTTCATGGAGCATTGTGATGACAAGTGCCATGGAGAATTGTGATGACAGGTGTCATGGGGCATTGTGATGACAGTGGTCATGTAGAATTGTGATGAAAGGTATCATGGAGGACTCTGATGACAGGGGCCGTGGAGCACTGGGATGAGAGTGGTCATCTAGAATTGTGATGAAATATACCAGGGAGCATTGTGATGACAGGTGTCATGGAGCACCGCAATGACAGGGGCCATGGAGCATTGTGAATACAAAGGTCATGGAATATTGAGATGACTGGCGTCATGGATCATTGTGATGACAAGGGTCCTGGAACCTTGCGATGACACGGTTCATGGAGCATTGTGATGAAAAGGTTCATCAAGCATTGTGATGACAAAGGCCATGGAACATTTTGATGACAAGAATTCTGGAGCACTGTGATGACAAGCGCATGGAGCATTGTGATTATAGGGACCATGGAGCTTTGTGATGACAACGGTATGGAACATTGTGATGACAAGGGTCTTCGAGCATTGTGATGACAGGGGTCATGGAGCATTGTGATGAAGGGGATCATGGAGCAATGTGATAACAGGGGCCATGGAGCATTTTGAATGCATAGGCCATGGATCACTGTGATGAGAGGGGTCATGGAGCATTGTGATGACAAAGGCCATGGAGCACTTTGATAAAAAGTGTCATGGAGAATTGTGATGAGACGGGCATGGAGCATTATGATGACAAGAGTTCTGGAGCATTGTGTTGACAAGGGAATGGAGCATTACGAATACAGGGACCATGGAGGATAGTGATGACATCTGTCATGGAACATTGTGCTGAGAGGTGTCATGGAGCATTGTGATGACAGGTGTAATGTGGCGGTGTGATGACAGTGTTCATAGAGCATTGTGACGAAATGGATCATGGAGCAATGTGATTACAGCGACCATGTAGCATTTTGGATGAATACGCTATGGAGCATTGTGATGACAGGAGTCAAGGAGCATTGTGATGACAAGTGTCCTGGACAATTGTGATGACACGGTTCATGGAGCATTGTGATGACAAGTTTCATCAAGCATTGTAATGACAGGTGTCATGGAGCATTGTGATGAATGTAGTCATTGTTCATTGTGATGATAAGTGTCCAGGAACAGTGTGATGACATGGATCATGTTGCATTGTGATGACAAGGGCCATGGCGAATTGTGATGACAGGTGTCATGGGGCATTGTGATGACAGTGGTCATCAAGAATTGTGATGAAACGTAACATGGAGCACTGTGATGACTGGGGCCATGGAACATTGTGATGACAAAGTCCATGGAACATTGTGATGGCAAGTATCATGGAGCTTTGTGATGACACGTGCATTCATCATTATGATGACAAGAGTTCTGGAGCATTGTGATGACAAGGGCATGGAGCATTGTGATTACCGGGGTCATGGAGCATTGTAATGACAACTGTCATGGAACATTGTGATGACAGGGGTCATGGAGCATTGTGATTAAAGGGGCCATGGAGCATTTTGATTACAAGGGCAGGCGAGCATTTGATTACATTGGTAATGGAGCATTGTGATGACATGGGCAGGGAACATTGTGATGACAGGTGTAATGGAACACTGTGAATACAGGGGACATGGAGCATTTTGATGACATGGGCAGGCAACATGGTGATGACAGGTGTCATGAAGCATTGTTATGAAAATTGTCATGTAACGTTGTTCTGTCAGGGATCATGGAGCATTGTGATGAGACGGGCACTGGAGCATTGTGAAGACAGGAGTACAGGAGCCTTCTGAGGAAAGATCTCATGGGTCATTGTGATTACAGCGATCATGGAACATTGTGATGACAGTGGTCATGGAGCATTGCAATGACTGGTGCCATGGAGCATTGTGATGACAAGGGTCATGGGGCATTGTGATGACAGTGGTCATGGAGCATTGTGATGAAAGGGCTCATGGAGCACTGTGATTACAGGGGCCATGTATAATTGTGATGACAAAGGCCATGGAGCAATTGTGATGACAGTTGTCATGGAACATTGTGACGACAATGGTCATGGAGCATTGTGACGACTGGTATCATGGAGCATTGTTATGAAAAAGGTCATGGGGCAGTGTAATGACAAGTATCATGGAGCATGTGATGAAAGGAGTCATGGAGCATTGTGATTAAAAGGATCATGAGGCATTTTGATGACAAGAGTCATGGAATATTGTGATGACAGGGATAATGGAGCATTGTGATGAGAAGGACTATGGAGCACTGTGATGACTGGGGTTATGGGGCATGGTGATGACAGTGGTCATGGAGCATTCTGATGACAAAGACCACAAAGCATTGTGATGCCAGGTGTCATGGAGCATTGTGATGAAAGGGGTCATGGATCACTACGATGATATGGGTAATGGAGCATTGTGATGACAGGGTTCATGCAACATTGTGATAACATGGGCATGGAGCAGAGTGACGACAAGATTTCTGGAGCGTTTTGATGATAAGGGCATGGATCATTGTGATTACAGGGGCCATGAAGCATTGAGATGACAAGGGAATGGAGCATTGTGATGAAAGCGGTCCTGGAGAATTGTGAGGAAACGGGTCATGGATTATTGTGATGGAAGGGTTCCTGGAGCATTGTGATGACAAGGGCCATGGAGCATTTTAATGAAAGGGGTACTGGAGCATTGTACAGAAATGTTTCATGGATCATCGTGATTAAACGGATCAAGGAATATTGTGATGACAAGGGTTTTGGGGCATTGTGATGACAGGGGCATGGAGCATTGTGATGACAGAAGTCATAGAATATTGTGATGACAAGGGCCATGGAGCATTGTCATGAAAGATCTTTTCTGGCATTGTGATGAGAGTGGTCATGGAGCATTGTGATAAAAGTTGTCATGAAGCACTGTTATTACAGGGGCCATGTAGAATTATGATGACAAAGGCCATGGAGCATTGTGATGACAGGCATCATGGAGCAATTTGATGAAAGTTGACATGGTGCATTGTGATGAATTGCGCCATAGAACATTGTGAAGACAAGTGTCCTGGAGCATTGTGATGACCTAGGCCATGGCCAATTCTGATGACATGTGTCATGGAGCACTGTGATGACAGTGGTCATCTATCATTATGATGAAAGGTATCACGGAGCACTGTGATGACAGGGGCCATGGAACATTGTGATGACACGGGCATGGAGCATTATGATGAGAAGTGATCTGGAGCATTGCGATGACAAGGGTATGGAGCATTGTGATTACAGGGACCAGGGAGCATTGAGATGACAAGGGCAGGGAACATTGTGATGACAGCGGTCATGGATCATTGTGATGAGATCTGTCATGGAACATTGTGCTGACAGGGGCCATAGAGCATTGTGATGACAGGTGTCATGTGGCCTTCTGATGACAGTGTTCATAGAGCATTGTGATGAAAAGGATCATGGAGCAATGTGATTACAGGGGCCATGGAGCATTGTGATGACAGGGGTCAAGGAGCATTGTGATGAAAGTTGTCATGGAGCATTGTGATGACATGGGTATGGAGCATTAGGATGACAAGAGTTCTGGAGCATTGTGATGAGAAGGGTATGGAGCATTGTGATTACAGGGGACCAGGAGCATTGTGATTACATGGGCAGTGAATATTGTGATGACAGGGGTCATGGAGCACTGTGATGACAAGTGCCATGGAACATTGTGATGACAGGGTTCATGGAGCATTGTGATGAGAGGGGCCTTGGAGCATTATGATGATAGGCATCATGGGGTATTGTGATGAGAGTGGTCACAGAATATTGTGATGAAAAGGATCATGGAGCAATGTGATTACAGGTGCCATGGAGCATTGTGAATGCATAGGCCATGGAGCAATGAAATGACAGGTGTCAAGGAGCATTGTGATGTAAGTTGTCATGGAGCATTGTGATGATATGTGTCCATAAACATTGTGATGACATGGTTCATGGAGCATTGTGATGACAAGTGCCATGGAGAATTGTGATGACAGGTGTCATGGGGCATTGTGATGACAGTGGTCATGTAGAATTGTGATGAAAGGTATCATGGAGGACTCTGATGACAGGGGCCGTGGAGCACTGGGATGAGAGTGGTCATCTAGAATTGTGATGAAATATACCAGGGAGCATTGTGATGACAGGTGTCATGGAGCACCGCAATGACAGGGGCCATGGAGCATTGTGAATACAAAGGTCATGGAATATTGAGATGACTGGCGTCATGGATCATTGTGATGACAAGGGTCCTGGAACCTTGCGATGACACGGTTCATGGAGCATTGTGATGAAAAGGTTCATCAAGCATTGTGATGACAAAGGCCATGGAACATTTTGATGACAAGAATTCTGGAGCACTGTGATGACAAGCGCATGGAGCATTGTGATTATAGGGACCATGGAGCTTTGTGATGACAACGGTATGGAACATTGTGATGACAAGGGTCTTCGAGCATTGTGATGACAGGGGTCATGGAGCATTGTGATGAAGGGGATCATGGAGCAATGTGATAACAGGGGCCATGGAGCATTTTGAATGCATAGGCCATGGATCACTGTGATGAGAGGGGTCATGGAGCATTGTGATGACAAAGGCCATGGAGCACTTTGATAAAAAGTGTCATGGAGAATTGTGATGAGACGGGCATGGAGCATTATGATGACAAGAGTTCTGGAGCATTGTGTTGACAAGGGAATGGAGCATTACGAATACAGGGACCATGGAGGATAGTGATGACATCTGTCATGGAACATTGTGCTGAGAGGTGTCATGGAGCATTGTGATGACAGGTGTAATGTGGCGGTGTGATGACAGTGTTCATAGAGCATTGTGACGAAATGGATCATGGAGCAATGTGATTACAGCGACCATGTAGCATTTTGGATGAATACGCTATGGAGCATTGTGATGACAGGAGTCAAGGAGCATTGTGATGACAAGTGTCCTGGACAATTGTGATGACACGGTTCATGGAGCATTGTGATGACAAGTTTCATCAAGCATTGTAATGACAGGTGTCATGGAGCATTGTGATGAATGTAGTCATTGTTCATTGTGATGATAAGTGTCCAGGAACAGTGTGATGACATGGATCATGTTGCATTGTGATGACAAGGGCCATGGCGAATTGTGATGACAGGTGTCATGGGGCATTGTGATGACAGTGGTCATCAAGAATTGTGATGAAACGTAACATGGAGCACTGTGATGACTGGGGCCATGGAACATTGTGATGACAAAGTCCATGGAACATTGTGATGGCAAGTATCATGGAGCTTTGTGATGACACGTGCATTCATCATTATGATGACAAGAGTTCTGGAGCATTGTGATGACAAGGGCATGGAGCATTGTGATTACCGGGGTCATGGAGCATTGTAATGACAACTGTCATGGAACATTGTGATGACAGGGGTCATGGAGCATTGTGATTAAAGGGGCCATGGAGCATTTTGATTACAAGGGCAGGCGAGCATTTGATTACATTGGTAATGGAGCATTGTGATGACATGGGCAGGGAACATTGTGATGACAGGTGTAATGGAACACTGTGAATACAGGGGACATGGAGCATTTTGATGACATGGGCAGGCAACATGGTGATGACAGGTATCATGAAGCATTGTTATGAAAATTGTCATGTAACGTTGTTCTGTCAGGGATCATGGAGCATTGTGATGAGACGGGCACTGGAGCATTGTGAAGACAGGAGTACAGGAGCCTTCTGAGGAAAGATCTCATGGGTCATTGTGATTACAGCGATCATGGAACATTGTGATGACAGTGGTCATGGAGCATTGCAATGACTGGTGCCATGGAGCATTGTGATGACAAGGGTCATGGGGCATTGTGATGACAGTGGTCATGGAGCATTGTGATGAAAGGGCTCATGGAGCACTGTGATTACAGGGGCCATGTATAATTGTGATGACAAAGGCCATGGAGCAATTGTGATGACAGTTGTCATGGAACATTGTGACGACAATGGTCATGGAGCATTGTGACGACTGGTATCATGGAGCATTGTTATGAAAAAGGTCATGGGGCAGTGTAATGACAAGTATCATGGAGCATGTGATGAAAGGAGTCATGGAGCATTGTGATTAAAAGGATCATGAGGCATTTTGATGACAAGAGTCATGGAATATTGTGATGACAGGGATAATGGAGCATTGTGATGAGAAGGACTATGGAGCACTGTGATGACTGGGGTTATGGGGCATGGTGATGACAGTGGTCATGGAGCATTCTGATGACAAAGACCACAAAGCATTGTGATGCCAGGTGTCATGGAGCATTGTGATGAAAGGGGTCATGGATCACTACGATGATATGGGTAATGGAGCATTGTGATGACAGGGTTCATGCAACATTGTGATAACATGGGCATGGAGCAGAGTGACGACAAGATTTCTGGAGCGTTTTGATGATAAGGGCATGGATCATTGTGATTACAGGGGCCATGAAGCATTGAGATGACAAGGGAATGGAGCATTGTGATGAAAGCGGTCCTGGAGAATTGTGAGGAAACGGGTCATGGATTATTGTGATGGAAGGGTTCCTGGAGCATTGTGATGACAAGGGCCATGGAGCATTTTAATGAAAGGGGTACTGGAGCATTGTACAGAAATGTTTCATGGATCATCGTGATTACACGGATCAAGGAATATTGTGATGACAAGGGTTTTGGAGCATTGTGATGACAGGGGCATGGAGCATTGTGATGACAGAAGTCATAGAATATTGTGATGACAAGGGCCATGGAGCATTGTCATGAAAGATCTTTTCTGGCATCGTGATGAGAGTGATCATGGAGCATTGTGATAAAAGTTGTCATGAAGCACTGTTATTACAGGGGCCATGTAGAATTATGATGACAAAGGCCATGGAGCATTGTGATGACAGGCATAATGGATCAATTTGATGAAAGTTGACATGGAGCATTGTGATGAAATGCGCCATGGAACATTGTGAAGACAAGTGTCCTGGAGCATTGTGATGACCTAGGCCATGGCCAATTCTGATGACATGTGTCATGGAGCACTGTGATGACAGTGGTCATCTATCATTATGATGAAAGGTATCACGGAGCACTGTGATGACAGGGGCCATGGAACATTGTGATGACACGGGCATGGAGCATTATGATGAGAAGTGATCTGGAGCATTGCGATGACAAGGGTATGGAGCATTGTGATTACAGCGGCCAGGGAGCATTGAGATGACAAGGGCAGGGAACATTGTGATGACAGCGGTCATGGATCATTGTGATGAGATCTGTCATGGAACATTGTGCTGACAGGGGCCATAGAGCATTGTGATGACAGGTGTCATGTGGCCTTCTGATGACAGTGTTCATAGAGCATTGTGATGAAAAGGATCATGGAGCAATGTGATTACAGGGGCCATGGAGCATTGTGATGACAGGGGTCAAGGAGCATTGTGATGAAAGTTGTCATGGAGCATTGTGATGACATGGGTATGGAGCATTAGGATGACAAGAGTTCTGGAGCATTGTGATGAGAAGGGTATGGAGCATTGTGATTACAGGGGACCAGGAGCATTGTGATTACATGGGCAGTGAATATTGTGATGACAGGGGTCATGGAGCACTGTGATGACAAGTGCCATGGAACATTGTGATGACAGGGTTCATGGAGCATTGTGATGAGAGGGGCCTTGGAGCATTATGATGATAGGCATCATGGGGTATTGTGATGAGAGTGGTCACAGAATATTGTGATGAAAAGGATCATGGAGCAATGTGATTACAGGTGCCATGGAGCATTGTGAATGCATAGGCCATGGAGCAATGAAATGACAGGTGTCAAGGAGCATTGTGATGTAAGTTGTCATGGAGCATTGTGATGATATGTGTCCATAAACATTGTGATGACATGGTTCATGGAGCATTGTGATGACAAGTGCCATGGAGAATTGTGATGACAGGTGTCATGGGGCATTGTGATGACAGTGGTCATGTAGAATTGTGATGAAAGGTATCATGGAGGACTCTGATGACAGGGGCCGTGGAGCACTGGGATGAGAGTGGTCATCTAGAATTGTGATGAAATATACCAGGGAGCATTGTGATGACAGGTGTCATGGAGCACCGCAATGACAGGGGCCATGGAGCATTGTGAATACAAAGGTCATGGAATATTGAGATGACTGGCGTCATGGATCATTGTGATGACAAGGGTCCTGGAACCTTGCGATGACACGGTTCATGGAGCATTGTGATGAAAAGGTTCATCAAGCATTGTGATGACAAAGGCCATGGAACATTTTGATGACAAGAATTCTGGAGCACTGTGATGACAAGCGCATGGAGCATTGTGATTATAGGGACCATGGAGCTTTGTGATGACAACGGTATGGAACATTGTGATGACAAGGGTCTTCGAGCATTGTGATGACAGGGGTCATGGAGCATTGTGATGAAGGGGATCATGGAGCAATGTGATAACAGGGGCCATGGAGCATTTTGAATGCATAGGCCATGGATCACTGTGATGAGAGGGGTCATGGAGCATTGTGATGACAAAGGCCATGGAGCACTTTGATAAAAAGTGTCATGGAGAATTGTGATGAGACGGGCATGGAGCATTATGATGACAAGAGTTCTGGAGCATTGTGTTGACAAGGGAATGGAGCATTACGAATACAGGGACCATGGAGGATAGTGATGACATCTGTCATGGAACATTGTGCTGAGAGGTGTCATGGAGCATTGTGATGACAGGTGTAATGTGGCGGTGTGATGACAGTGTTCATAGAGCATTGTGACGAAATGGATCATGGAGCAATGTGATTACAGCGACCATGTAGCATTTTGGATGAATACGCTATGGAGCATTGTGATGACAGGAGTCAAGGAGCATTGTGATGACAAGTGTCCTGGACAATTGTGATGACACGGTTCATGGAGCATTGTGATGACAAGTTTCATCAAGCATTGTGATGACAGGTGTCATGGAGCATTGTGATGAATGTAGTCATTGTTCATTGTGATGATAAGTGTCCAGGAACAGTGTGATGACATGGATCATGTTGCATTGTGATGACAAGGGCCATGGCGAATTGTGATGACAGGTGTCATGGGGCATTGTGATGACAGTGGTCATCAAGAATTGTGATGAAACGTAACATGGAGCACTGTGATGACTGGGGCCATGGAACATTGTGATGACAAAGTCCATGGAACATTGTGATGGCAAGTATCATGGAGCTTTGTGATGACACGTGCATTCATCATTATGATGACAAGAGTTCTGGAGCATTGTGATGACAAGGGCATGGAGCATTGTGATTACCGGGGTCATGGAGCATTGTAATGACAACTGTCATGGAACATTGTGATGACAGGGGTCATGGAGCATTGTGATTAAAGGGGCCATGGAGCATTTTGATTACAAGGGCAGGCGAGCATTTGATTACATTGGTAATGGAGCATTGTGATGACATGGGCAGGGAACATTGTGATGACAGGTGTAATGGAACACTGTGAATACAGGGGACATGGAGCATTTTGATGACATGGGCAGGCAACATGGTGATGACAGGTGTCATGAAGCATTGTTATGAAAATTGTCATGTAACGTTGTTCTGTCAGGGATCATGGAGCATTGTGATGAGACGGGCACTGGAGCATTGTGAAGACAGGAGTACAGGAGCCTTCTGAGGAAAGATCTCATGGGTCATTGTGATTACAGCGATCATGGAACATTGTGATGACAGTGGTCATGGAGCATTGCAATGACTGGTGCCATGGAGCATTGTGATGACAAGGGTCATGGGGCATTGTGATGACAGTGGTCATGGAGCATTGTGATGAAAGGGCTCATGGAGCACTGTGATTACAGGGGCCATGTATAATTGTGATGACAAAGGCCATGGAGCAATTGTGATGACAGTTGTCATGGAACATTGTGACGACAATGGTCATGGAGCATTGTGACGACTGGTATCATGGAGCATTGTTATGAAAAAGGTCATGGGGCAGTGTAATGACAAGTATCATGGAGCATGTGATGAAAGGAGTCATGGAGCATTGTGATTAAAAGGATCATGAGGCATTTTGATGACAAGAGTCATGGAATATTGTGATGACAGGGATAATGGAGCATTGTGATGAGAAGGACTATGGAGCACTGTGATGACTGGGGTTATGGGGCATGGTGATGACAGTGGTCATGGAGCATTCTGATGACAAAGACCACAAAGCATTGTGATGCCAGGTGTCATGGAGCATTGTGATGAAAGGGGTCATGGATCACTACGATGATATGGGTAATGGAGCATTGTGATGACAGGGTTCATGCAACATTGTGATAACATGGGCATGGAGCAGAGTGACGACAAGATTTCTGGAGCGTTTTGATGATAAGGGCATGGATCATTGTGATTACAGGGGCCATGAAGCATTGAGATGACAAGGGAATGGAGCATTGTGATGAAAGCGGTCCTGGAGAATTGTGAGGAAACGGGTCATGGATTATTGTGATGGAAGGGTTCCTGGAGCATTGTGATGACAAGGGCCATGGAGCATTTTAATGAAAGGGGTACTGGAGCATTGTACAGAAATGTTTCATGGATCATCGTGATTAAACGGATCAAGGAATATTGTGATGACAAGGGTTTTGGGGCATTGTGATGACAGGGGCATGGAGCATTGTGATGACAGAAGTCATAGAATATTGTGATGACAAGGGCCATGGAGCATTGTCATGAAAGATCTTTTCTGGCATTGTGATGAGAGTGGTCATGGAGCATTGTGATAAAAGTTGTCATGAAGCACTGTTATTACAGGGGCCATGTAGAATTATGATGACAAAGGCCATGGAGCATTGTGATGACAGGCATCATGGAGCAATTTGATGAAAGTTGACATGGTGCATTGTGATGAATTGCGCCATAGAACATTGTGAAGACAAGTGTCCTGGAGCATTGTGATGACCTAGGCCATGGCCAATTCTGATGACATGTGTCATGGAGCACTGTGATGACAGTGGTCATCTATCATTATGATGAAAGGTATCACGGAGCACTGTGATGACAGGGGCCATGGAACATTGTGATGACACGGGCATGGAGCATTATGATGAGAAGTGATCTGGAGCATTGCGATGACAAGGGTATGGAGCATTGTGATTACAGGGACCAGGGAGCATTGAGATGACAAGGGCAGGGAACATTGTGATGACAGCGGTCATGGATCATTGTGATGAGATCTGTCATGGAACATTGTGCTGACAGGGGCCATAGAGCATTGTGATGACAGGTGTCATGTGGCCTTCTGATGACAGTGTTCATAGAGCATTGTGATGAAAAGGATCATGGAGCAATGTGATTACAGGGGCCATGGAGCATTGTGATGACAGGGGTCAAGGAGCATTGTGATGAAAGTTGTCATGGAGCATTGTGATGACATGGGTATGGAGCATTAGGATGACAAGAGTTCTGGAGCATTGTGATGAGAAGGGTATGGAGCATTGTGATTACAGGGGACCAGGAGCATTGTGATTACATGGGCAGTGAATATTGTGATGACAGGGGTCATGGAGCACTGTGATGACAAGTGCCATGGAACATTGTGATGACAGGGTTCATGGAGCATTGTGATGAGAGGGGCCTTGGAGCATTATGATGATAGGCATCATGGGGTATTGTGATGAGAGTGGTCACAGAATATTGTGATGAAAAGGATCATGGAGCAATGTGATTACAGGTGCCATGGAGCATTGTGAATGCATAGGCCATGGAGCAATGAAATGACAGGTGTCAAGGAGCATTGTGATGTAAGTTGTCATGGAGCATTGTGATGATATGTGTCCATAAACATTGTGATGACATGGTTCATGGAGCATTGTGATGACAAGTGCCATGGAGAATTGTGATGACAGGTGTCATGGGGCATTGTGATGACAGTGGTCATGTAGAATTGTGATGAAAGGTATCATGGAGGACTCTGATGACAGGGGCCGTGGAGCACTGGGATGAGAGTGGTCATCTAGAATTGTGATGAAATATACCAGGGAGCATTGTGATGACAGGTGTCATGGAGCACCGCAATGACAGGGGCCATGGAGCATTGTGAATACAAAGGTCATGGAATATTGAGATGACTGGCGTCATGGATCATTGTGATGACAAGGGTCCTGGAACCTTGCGATGACACGGTTCATGGAGCATTGTGATGAAAAGGTTCATCAAGCATTGTGATGACAAAGGCCATGGAACATTTTGATGACAAGAATTCTGGAGCACTGTGATGACAAGCGCATGGAGCATTGTGATTATAGGGACCATGGAGCTTTGTGATGACAACGGTATGGAACATTGTGATGACAAGGGTCTTCGAGCATTGTGATGACAGGGGTCATGGAGCATTGTGATGAAGGGGATCATGGAGCAATGTGATAACAGGGGCCATGGAGCATTTTGAATGCATAGGCCATGGATCACTGTGATGAGAGGGGTCATGGAGCATTGTGATGACAAAGGCCATGGAGCACTTTGATAAAAAGTGTCATGGAGAATTGTGATGAGACGGGCATGGAGCATTATGATGACAAGAGTTCTGGAGCATTGTGTTGACAAGGGAATGGAGCATTACGAATACAGGGACCATGGAGGATAGTGATGACATCTGTCATGGAACATTGTGCTGAGAGGTGTCATGGAGCATTGTGATGACAGGTGTAATGTGGCGGTGTGATGACAGTGTTCATAGAGCATTGTGACGAAATGGATCATGGAGCAATGTGATTACAGCGACCATGTAGCATTTTGGATGAATACGCTATGGAGCATTGTGATGACAGGAGTCAAGGAGCATTGTGATGACAAGTGTCCTGGACAATTGTGATGACACGGTTCATGGAGCATTGTGATGACAAGTTTCATCAAGCATTGTAATGACAGGTGTCATGGAGCATTGTGATGAATGTAGTCATTGTTCATTGTGATGATAAGTGTCCAGGAACAGTGTGATGACATGGATCATGTTGCATTGTGATGACAAGGGCCATGGCGAATTGTGATGACAGGTGTCATGGGGCATTGTGATGACAGTGGTCATCAAGAATTGTGATGAAACGTAACATGGAGCACTGTGATGACTGGGGCCATGGAACATTGTGATGACAAAGTCCATGGAACATTGTGATGGCAAGTATCATGGAGCTTTGTGATGACACGTGCATTCATCATTATGATGACAAGAGTTCTGGAGCATTGTGATGACAAGGGCATGGAGCATTGTGATTACCGGGGTCATGGAGCATTGTAATGACAACTGTCATGGAACATTGTGATGACAGGGGTCATGGAGCATTGTGATTAAAGGGGCCATGGAGCATTTTGATTACAAGGGCAGGCGAGCATTTGATTACATTGGTAATGGAGCATTGTGATGACATGGGCAGGGAACATTGTGATGACAGGTGTAATGGAACACTGTGAATACAGGGGACATGGAGCATTTTGATGACATGGGCAGGCAACATGGTGATGACAGGTATCATGAAGCATTGTTATGAAAATTGTCATGTAACGTTGTTCTGTCAGGGATCATGGAGCATTGTGATGAGACGGGCACTGGAGCATTGTGAAGACAGGAGTACAGGAGCCTTCTGAGGAAAGATCTCATGGGTCATTGTGATTACAGCGATCATGGAACATTGTGATGACAGTGGTCATGGAGCATTGCAATGACTGGTGCCATGGAGCATTGTGATGACAAGGGTCATGGGGCATTGTGATGACAGTGGTCATGGAGCATTGTGATGAAAGGGCTCATGGAGCACTGTGATTACAGGGGCCATGTATAATTGTGATGACAAAGGCCATGGAGCAATTGTGATGACAGTTGTCATGGAACATTGTGACGACAATGGTCATGGAGCATTGTGACGACTGGTATCATGGAGCATTGTTATGAAAAAGGTCATGGGGCAGTGTAATGACAAGTATCATGGAGCATGTGATGAAAGGAGTCATGGAGCATTGTGATTAAAAGGATCATGAGGCATTTTGATGACAAGAGTCATGGAATATTGTGATGACAGGGATAATGGAGCATTGTGATGAGAAGGACTATGGAGCACTGTGATGACTGGGGTTATGGGGCATGGTGATGACAGTGGTCATGGAGCATTCTGATGACAAAGACCACAAAGCATTGTGATGCCAGGTGTCATGGAGCATTGTGATGAAAGGGGTCATGGATCACTACGATGATATGGGTAATGGAGCATTGTGATGACAGGGTTCATGCAACATTGTGATAACATGGGCATGGAGCAGAGTGACGACAAGATTTCTGGAGCGTTTTGATGATAAGGGCATGGATCATTGTGATTACAGGGGCCATGAAGCATTGAGATGACAAGGGAATGGAGCATTGTGATGAAAGCGGTCCTGGAGAATTGTGAGGAAACGGGTCATGGATTATTGTGATGGAAGGGTTCCTGGAGCATTGTGATGACAAGGGCCATGGAGCATTTTAATGAAAGGGGTACTGGAGCATTGTACAGAAATGTTTCATGGATCATCGTGATTAAACGGATCAAGGAATATTGTGATGACAAGGGTTTTGGGGCATTGTGATGACAGGGGCATGGAGCATTGTGATGACAGAAGTCATAGAATATTGTGATGACAAGGGCCATGGAGCATTGTCATGAAAGATCTTTTCTGGCATTGTGATGAGAGTGGTCATGGAGCATTGTGATAAAAGTTGTCATGAAGCACTGTTATTACAGGGGCCATGTAGAATTATGATGACAAAGGCCATGGAGCATTGTGATGACAGGCATCATGGAGCAATTTGATGAAAGTTGACATGGTGCATTGTGATGAATTGCGCCATAGAACATTGTGAAGACAAGTGTCCTGGAGCATTGTGATGACCTAGGCCATGGCCAATTCTGATGACATGTGTCATGGAGCACTGTGATGACAGTGGTCATCTATCATTATGATGAAAGGTATCACGGAGCACTGTGATGACAGGGGCCATGGAACATTGTGATGACACGGGCATGGAGCATTATGATGAGAAGTGATCTGGAGCATTGCGATGACAAGGGTATGGAGCATTGTGATTACAGGGACCAGGGAGCATTGAGATGACAAGGGCAGGGAACATTGTGATGACAGCGGTCATGGATCATTGTGATGAGATCTGTCATGGAACATTGTGCTGACAGGGGCCATAGAGCATTGTGATGACAGGTGTCATGTGGCCTTCTGATGACAGTGTTCATAGAGCATTGTGATGAAAAGGATCATGGAGCAATGTGATTACAGGGGCCATGGAGCATTGTGATGACAGGGGTCAAGGAGCATTGTGATGAAAGTTGTCATGGAGCATTGTGATGACATGGGTATGGAGCATTAGGATGACAAGAGTTCTGGAGCATTGTGATGAGAAGGGTATGGAGCATTGTGATTACAGGGGACCAGGAGCATTGTGATTACATGGGCAGTGAATATTGTGATGACAGGGGTCATGGAGCACTGTGATGACAAGTGCCATGGAACATTGTGATGACAGGGTTCATGGAGCATTGTGATGAGAGGGGCCTTGGAGCATTATGATGATAGGCATCATGGGGTATTGTGATGAGAGTGGTCACAGAATATTGTGATGAAAAGGATCATGGAGCAATGTGATTACAGGTGCCATGGAGCATTGTGAATGCATAGGCCATGGAGCAATGAAATGACAGGTGTCAAGGAGCATTGTGATGTAAGTTGTCATGGAGCATTGTGATGATATGTGTCCATAAACATTGTGATGACATGGTTCATGGAGCATTGTGATGACAAGTGCCATGGAGAATTGTGATGACAGGTGTCATGGGGCATTGTGATGACAGTGGTCATGTAGAATTGTGATGAAAGGTATCATGGAGGACTCTGATGACAGGGGCCGTGGAGCACTGGGATGAGAGTGGTCATCTAGAATTGTGATGAAATATACCAGGGAGCATTGTGATGACAGGTGTCATGGAGCACCGCAATGACAGGGGCCATGGAGCATTGTGAATACAAAGGTCATGGAATATTGAGATGACTGGCGTCATGGATCATTGTGATGACAAGGGTCCTGGAACCTTGCGATGACACGGTTCATGGAGCATTGTGATGAAAAGGTTCATCAAGCATTGTGATGACAAAGGCCATGGAACATTTTGATGACAAGAATTCTGGAGCACTGTGATGACAAGCGCATGGAGCATTGTGATTATAGGGACCATGGAGCTTTGTGATGACAACGGTATGGAACATTGTGATGACAAGGGTCTTCGAGCATTGTGATGACAGGGGTCATGGAGCATTGTGATGAAGGGGATCATGGAGCAATGTGATAACAGGGGCCATGGAGCATTTTGAATGCATAGGCCATGGATCACTGTGATGAGAGGGGTCATGGAGCATTGTGATGACAAAGGCCATGGAGCACTTTGATAAAAAGTGTCATGGAGAATTGTGATGAGACGGGCATGGAGCATTATGATGACAAGAGTTCTGGAGCATTGTGTTGACAAGGGAATGGAGCATTACGAATACAGGGACCATGGAGGATAGTGATGACATCTGTCATGGAACATTGTGCTGAGAGGTGTCATGGAGCATTGTGATGACAGGTGTAATGTGGCGGTGTGATGACAGTGTTCATAGAGCATTGTGACGAAATGGATCATGGAGCAATGTGATTACAGCGACCATGTAGCATTTTGGATGAATACGCTATGGAGCATTGTGATGACAGGAGTCAAGGAGCATTGTGATGACAAGTGTCCTGGACAATTGTGATGACACGGTTCATGGAGCATTGTGATGACAAGTTTCATCAAGCATTGTGATGACAGGTGTCATGGAGCATTGTGATGAATGTAGTCATTGTTCATTGTGATGATAAGTGTCCAGGAACAGTGTGATGACATGGATCATGTTGCATTGTGATGACAAGGGCCATGGCGAATTGTGATGACAGGTGTCATGGGGCATTGTGATGACAGTGGTCATCAAGAATTGTGATGAAACGTAACATGGAGCACTGTGATGACTGGGGCCATGGAACATTGTGATGACAAAGTCCATGGAACATTGTGATGGCAAGTATCATGGAGCTTTGTGATGACACGTGCATTCATCATTATGATGACAAGAGTTCTGGAGCATTGTGATGACAAGGGCATGGAGCATTGTGATTACCGGGGTCATGGAGCATTGTAATGACAACTGTCATGGAACATTGTGATGACAGGGGTCATGGAGCATTGTGATTAAAGGGGCCATGGAGCATTTGGAGGACAAGGCCAGGCGAGCATTTGATTACATTGGTAATGGAGCATTGTGATGACATGGGCAGGGAACATTGTGATGACAGGTGTAATGGAACACTGTGAATACAGGGGACATGGAGCATTTTGATGACATGGGCAGGCAACATGGTGATGACAGGTGTCATGAAGCATTGTTATGAAAATTGTCATGTAACGTTGTTCTGTCAGGGATCATGGAGCATTGTGATGAGACGGGCACTGGAGCATTGTGAAGACAGGAGTACAGGAGCCTTCTGAGGAAAGATCTCATGGGTCATTGTGATTACAGCGATCATGGAACATTGTGATGACAGTGGTCATGGAGCATTGCAATGACTGGTGCCATGGAGCATTGTGATGACAAGGGTCATGGGGCATTGTGATGACAGTGGTCATGGAGCATTGTGATGAAAGGGCTCATGGAGCACTGTGATTACAGGGGCCATGTATAATTGTGATGACAAAGGCCATGGAGCAATTGTGATGACAGTTGTCATGGAACATTGTGACGACAATGGTCATGGAGCATTGTGACGACTGGTATCATGGAGCATTGTTATGAAAAAGGTCATGGGGCAGTGTAATGACAAGTATCATGGAGCATGTGATGAAAGGAGTCATGGAGCATTGTGATTAAAAGGATCATGAGGCATTTTGATGACAAGAGTCATGGAATATTGTGATGACAGGGATAATGGAGCATTGTGATGAGAAGGACTATGGAGCACTGTGATGACTGGGGTTATGGGGCATGGTGATGACAGTGGTCATGGAGCATTCTGATGACAAAGACCACAAAGCATTGTGATGCCAGGTGTCATGGAGCATTGTGATGAAAGGGGTCATGGATCACTACGATGATATGGGTAATGGAGCATTGTGATGACAGGGTTCATGCAACATTGTGATAACATGGGCATGGAGCAGAGTGACGACAAGATTTCTGGAGCGTTTTGATGATAAGGGCATGGATCATTGTGATTACAGGGGCCATGAAGCATTGAGATGACAAGGGAATGGAGCATTGTGATGAAAGCGGTCCTGGAGAATTGTGAGGAAACGGGTCATGGATTATTGTGATGGAAGGGTTCCTGGAGCATTGTGATGACAAGGGCCATGGAGCATTTTAATGAAAGGGGTACTGGAGCATTGTACAGAAATGTTTCATGGATCATCGTGATTAAACGGATCAAGGAATATTGTGATGACAAGGGTTTTGGGGCATTGTGATGACAGGGGCATGGAGCATTGTGATGACAGAAGTCATAGAATATTGTGATGACAAGGGCCATGGAGCATTGTCATGAAAGATCTTTTCTGGCATTGTGATGAGAGTGGTCATGGAGCATTGTGATAAAAGTTGTCATGAAGCACTGTTATTACAGGGGCCATGTAGAATTATGATGACAAAGGCCATGGAGCATTGTGATGACAGGCATCATGGAGCAATTTGATGAAAGTTGACATGGTGCATTGTGATGAATTGCGCCATAGAACATTGTGAAGACAAGTGTCCTGGAGCATTGTGATGACCTAGGCCATGGCCAATTCTGATGACATGTGTCATGGAGCACTGTGATGACAGTGGTCATCTATCATTATGATGAAAGGTATCACGGAGCACTGTGATGACAGGGGCTATGAAACATTGTGATGACACAGGCATGGAGCATTATGATGAGAAGTGATCTGGAGCATTGCGATGACAAGGGTATGGAGCATTGTGATTACAGGGGCCAGGGAGCATTGAGATGACAAGGGCAGGGAACATTGTGATGACAGTGGTCATAGATCATTGTGATGAGATCTGTCATGGAACATTGTGCTGACAGGGGCCATAGAGCATTGTGATGACAGGTGTCATGTGGCCTTCTGATGACAGTGTTCATAGAGCATTGTGATGAAAAGGATCATGGAGCAATGTGATTACAGTGGCCATGGAGCATTGTGATGACAGGGGTCAAGGAGCATTGTGATGAAAGTGGTCATGGAGCATTGTGATGACACGGGCATGGAGCATTAGGATGACAAGAGTTCTGGAGCATTGTGATGAGAAGGGTATGGAGCATTGTGATTACAGGGGACCAG
Organism: Balaenoptera physalus; assembly: GCF_965194825.1. Taxonomy (NCBI): domain Eukaryota; kingdom Metazoa; phylum Chordata; class Mammalia; order Artiodactyla; family Balaenopteridae; genus Balaenoptera; species Balaenoptera physalus. Next base: position 166,266 of record NW_028125660.1, on the reverse strand, counting down.
GAGCATTGTGATTACATGGGCAGTGAATATTGTGATGACAGGGGTCATGGAGCACTGTGATGACAAGTGCCATGGAACATTGTGATGACAGGGTTCATGGAGCATTGTGATGAGAGGGGCCTTGGAGCATTATGATGATAGGCATCATGGGGTATTGTGATGAGAGTGGTCACAGAATATTGTGATGAAAAGGATCATGGAGCAATGTGATTACAGGTGCCATGGAGCATTGTGAATGCATAGGCCATGGAGCAATGAAATGACAGGGGTCAAGGAGCATTGTGATGTAAGTTGTCATGGAGCATTGTGATGATATGTGTCCATAAACATTGTGATGACATGGTTCATGGAGCATTGTGATGACAAGTGCCATGGAGAATTGTGATGACAGGTGTCATGGGGCATTGTGATGACAGTGGTCATGTAGAATTGTGATGAAAGGTATCATGGAGGACTCTGATGACAGGGGCCGTGGAGCACTGGGATGAGAGTGGTCATCTAGAATTGTGATGAAATATACCAGGGAGCATTGTGATGACAGGTGTCATGGAGCACCGCAATGACAGGGGCCATGGAGCATTGTGAATACAAAGGTCATGGAATATTGAGATGACTGGCGTCATGGATCATTGTGATGACAAGGGTCCTGGAACCTTGCGATGACACGGTTCATGGAGCATTGTGATGAAAAGGTTCATCAAGCATTGTGATGACAGGGGTCATGGAGCATTGTGATGACAAAGGCCATGGAACATTTTGATGACAAGAATTCTGGAGCACTGTGATGACAAGCGCATGGAGCATTGTGATTATAGGGACCATGGAGCTTTGTGATGACAACGGTATGGAACATTGTGATGACAAGGGTCTTCGAGCATTGTGATGACAGGGGTCATGGAGCATTGTGATGAAGGGGATCATGGAGCAATGTGATAACAGGGGCCATGGAGCATTTTGAATGCATAGGCCATGGATCACTGTGATGAGAGGGGTCATGGAGCATTGTGATGACAAAGGCCATGGAGCACTTTGATAAAAAGTGTCATGGAGAATTGTGATGAGACGGGCATGGAGCATTATGATGACAAGAGTTCTGGAGCATTGTGTTGACAAGGGAATGGAGCATTACGAATACAGGGACCATGGAGGATAGTGATGACATCTGTCATGGAACATTGTGCTGACAGGTGTCATGGAGCATTGTGATGACAGGTGTAATGTGGCGGTGTGATGACAGTGTTCATAGAGCATTGTGACGAAATGGATCATGGAGCAATGTGATTACAGCGACCATGTAGCATTTTGGATGAATACGCTATGGAGCATTGTGATGACAGGAGTCAAGGAGCATTGTGATGACAAGTGTCCTGGATAATTGTGATGACACGGTTCATGGAGCATTGTGATGACAAGTTTCATCAAGCATTGTGATGACAGGTGTCATGGAGCATTGTGATGAATGTAGTTATTGTTCATTGTGATGATAAGTGTCCAGGAACAGTGTGATGACATGGATCATGTTGCATTGTGATGACAAGGGCCATGGCGAATTGTGATGACAGGTGTCATGGGGCATTGTGATGACGGTGGTCATCTAGAATTGTGATGACACGTAACATGGAGCACTGTGATGACTGGGGCCATGGAACATTGTGATGACAAAGTCCATGGAACATTGTGATGGCAAGTATCATGGAGCTTTGTGATGACACGTGCATTCATCATTATGATGACAAGAGTTCTGGAGCATTGTGATGACAAGGGCATGGAGCATTGTGATTACCGGGGTCATGGAGCATTGTAATGACAACTGTCATGGAACATTGTGATGACAGGGGTCATGGAGCATTGTGATTAAAGGGGCCATGGAGCATTTTGAGGACAAGGCCAGGCGAACATTTGATTACATTGGTAATGGAGCATTGTGATGACATGGGCAGGGAACATTGTGATGACAGGTGTAATGGAACACTGTGAATACAGGGGACATGGAGCATTTTGATGACATGGGCAGGCAACATGGTGATGACAGGTGTCATGGAGCATTGTTATGAAAATTGTCATGTAACGTTGTGCTGTCAGGGATCATGGAGCATTGTGATGAGACAGGCACTGGAGCATTGTGAAGACAGGCGTACTGGAGCCTTCTGAGGAAAGATCTCATGGGTCATTGTGATTACAGCGATCATGGAACATTGTGATGACAGTGGTCATGGAGCATTGTAATGACAGGTGCCATGAAGCATTGTGATGACAAGGGTCATGGGGCATTGTGATGACAGTGGTCATGGAGCATTGTGATGAAAGGGCTCATGGAGCACTGTGATTACAGGGGCCATGTATAATTGTGATGACAAAGGCCATGGAGCAATTGTGATGACAGTTGTCATGGAGCATTGCGTTGAAAGGGGCATGGAGCATTGTGACGACTGGTATCATGGAGCATTGTTATGAAAAAGGTCATGGGGCAGTGTAATGACAAGTATCATGGAGCATGTGATGAAAGGAATCATGGAACATTGTGATTAAAAGGATCATGAGGCATTTTGATGACAAGAGTCATGGAACATTGTGATGACAGGGATAATGGAGCATTGTGATGAGAAGGACTATGGAGCACTGTGATGACTGGGGTCACGGGGCATGGTGATGACAGTGGTCATGGAGCATTGTGATGACAAAGACCACGAAGCATTGTGATGCCAGGTGTCATGGAGCATTGTGATGAAAGGGGTCATGGATCACTACGATGATATGGGTAATGGAGCGTTGTGATGATACGGGCATGGAGCATTGTGATGACAGGGTTCATGCAACATTGTGATAACATGGGCATGGAGCAGATTGACGACAAGATTTCTGGAGCGTTTTGATGATAAGGGCATGCATCATTGTGATTACAGGGGCCATGAAGCATTGAGATGACAAGGGAATGGAGCATTGTGATGAAAGCGGTCCTGGAGAATTGTGAGGAAACGGGGCATGGATTATTGTGATGGAAGGGTTCCTGGAGCATTGTGATGACAAGGGCCATGGAGCATTTTAATGAAAGGGGTACTGGAGCATTGTACAGAAATGTTTCATGGATCATCGTGATTACACGGATCAAGGAATATTGTGATGACAAGGGTTTTGGAGCATTGTAGTGACCGGGGCATGGAGCATTGTGATGACAGAAGTCATAGAATATTGTGATGACAAGGGCCATGGAGCATTGTCATGAAAGATCTTTCCTGGCATTGTGATGAGAGTGGTCATGGAGCATTGTGATAAAAGTTGTCATGAAGCACTGTTATTACAGGGGCCATGTAGAATTATGATGACAAAGGCCATGGAGCATTGTGATGACAGGCATCATGGAGCAATTTGATGAAAGTTGACATGGAGCATTGTGATGAAATGCGCCATAGAACATTGTGAAGACAAGTGTCCTGGAGCATTGTGATGACCTAGGCCATGGCCAATTCTGATGACATGTGTCATGGAGCACTGTGATTACAGTGGTCATCTATCATTATGATGAAAGGTATCACAGAGTACTCTGATGACAGGGGCCATGGAACATTGTGATGACACGGGCATGGAGCATTATGATGAGAAGTGATCTGGAGCATTGCGATGACAAGGGTATGGAGCATTGTGATTACAGGGGCCAGGGAGCATTGAGATGACAAGGGCAGGGAACATTGTGATGACAGCGGTCATGGATCATTGTGATGAGATCTGTCATGGAACATTGTGCTGACAGGGGCCATAGAGCATTTTGATGACAGGTGTCATGTGGCCTTCTGATGACAGTGTTCATAGAGCATTGTGATGAAAAGGATCATGGAGCAATGTGATTACAGTGGCCATGGAGCATTGTGATGACAGGGGTCAAGGAGCATTGTGATGAAAGTGGTCATGGAGCATTGTGATGACACGGGCATGGAGCATTAGGATGACAAGAGTTCTGGAGCATTGTGATGAGAAGGGTATGGAGCATTGTGATTACAGGGGACCAGGAGCATTGTGATTACATGGGCAGTGAATATTGTGATGACAGGGGTCATGGAGCACTGTGATGACAAGTGCCATGGAACATTGTGATGACAGGGTTCATGGAGCATTGTGATGAGAGGGGCCTTGGAGCATTATGATGATAGGCATCATGGGGTATTGTGATGAGAGTGGTCACAGAATATTGTGATGAAAAGGATCATGAAGCAATGTGATTACAGGTGCCATGGAGCATTGTGAATGCATAGGCCATGGAGCAATGAAATGACAGGTGTCAAGGAGCATTGTGATGTAAGTTGTCATGGAGCATTGTGATGATATGTGTCCGTAAACATTGTGATGACATGGTTCATGGAGCATTGTGATGACAAGTGCCATGGAGAATTGTGATGACAGGTGTCATGGGGCATTGTGATGACAGTGGTCATGTAGAATTGTGATGAAAGGTATCATGGAGGACTCTGATGACAGGGGCCGTGGAGCACTGGGATGAGAGTGGTCATCTAGAATTGTGATGAAATATACCAGGGAGCATTGTGATGACAGGTGTCATGGAGCACCGCAATGACAGGGGCCATGGAGCATTGTGAATACAAAGGTCATGGAATATTGAGATGACTGGCGTCATGGATCATTGTGATGACAAGGGTCCTGGAACCTTGCGATGACACGGTTCATGGAGCATTGTGATGACAAGGTTCATCAAGCATTGTGATGACAGGGGTCATGGAGCATTGTGATGACAAAGGCCATGGAACATTTTGATGACAAGAATTCTGGAGCACTGTGATGACAAGCGCATGGAGCATTGTGATTATAGGGACCATGGAGCTTTGTGATGACAACGGTATGGAACATTGTGATGACAAGGGTCTTCGAGCATTGTGATGACAGGGGTCATGGAGCATTGTGATGACAGGCATCATGGAGCAATTTGATGAAAGTTGACATGGAGCATTGTGATGAAATGCGCCATGGAACATTGTGAAGACAAGTGTCCTGGAGCATTGTGATGACCTAGGCCATGGCCAATTCTGATGACATGTGTCATGGAGCACTGTGATGACAGTGGTCATCTATCATTATGATGAAAGTTATCACGAAGCACTGTGATGACAGGGGCCATGGAACATTGTGATGACACGGGCATGGAGCATTATGAGGAGAAGTGATCTGGAGCATTGCGATGATAAGGGCATGGATCATGGTGATTAAAGGGGCCATGAAGAATTGAGATGACAAGGGAATGGAGCATTGTGATGAAAGCGGTCCTGGAGAATTGTGAGGAAACGGGTCATGGATTATTGTGATGGAAGGGTCCTGGAGCATTGTGATGACAAGGGCCATGGAGCATTTTAATGAAAGGGGTACTGGAGCATTGTACAGAAATGTTTCATGGATCATCGTGATTACACGGATCAAGGAATATTGTGATGACAAGGGTTATGGAGCATTGTGATGACAGGGGCATGGAGCACTGGGATGACAAGGGCCATGGCCAATTCTGATGACATGTGTCATGGAGCACTGTGATGACAGTGGTCATCTATCATTAGGATGAAAGGTATCACGGAACACTGTGATGACAGGGGCCATGGAGCATTGTGATGACACGGGCATGGAGCATTATGATGAGGAATGATGTGGAGCATTGCGATGACAAGGGTATGGAGCATTGTGATTACAGGGGCCAGGGAGCATTGAGATGACAAGGGCAGGGAACATTGTGATGACAGCGGTCATGGATCATTGTGATGAGATCTGTCATGGAACATTGTGCTGACAGGGGCCATAGAGCATTGTGATGACAGGTGTCATGTTGCCTTGTGATGACAGTGGTCATAGAGAATTGTGATGAAAAGGATCATGGAGCAATGTGATTACAGGGGCCATGGAGCATTGTGAATACATAGGCCATGGAGCATTGTGATGACAGGGGTCAAGGAGCATTGTGATGAAAGTGGTCATGGAGCATTGTGATGAAACGTGCATGGAGCATTATGATGAGAAGAGTTCTGGAGCATTGTGATGAAAAGGGTATGGAGCATTGTGATTACAGGGGACCAGGAGCATTGTGATTACATGGGCAGTGAATATTGTGATGACAGGGGTTCATGGAGCACTGTGATGACAAGTGCCATGGAACATTGTGATGACAGGGTTCATGGAGCATTGTGATGAGAGGGGCCTTGGAGCATTATGATGATAGGCGTCATGGGGTATTGTGATGAGAGTGGTAATAGAATATTGTGATGAAAAGGATCATGGAGCAGTGTGATTACAGGTGCCATGGAGCATTGTGAATGCATAGGCAATGGAGCAATGAAATGACAGGGGTCAAGGAGCATTGTGATGTAAGTTGTCATGGAGCATTGTGATGATATGTGTCCATAAACATTGTGATGACATGGTTCATGGAGCATTGTGATGACAAGTGCCATGGCGAATTGTGATGACAGGTGTCATGGGGCATTGTGATGACAGTGGTCATGCAGAATTGTGATGAAAGGTATCATGGAGGACTCTGATGACAGGGGCCGTGGAGCACTGGGATGAGAGTGGTCATCTAGAATTGTGATGAAATATACCAGGGAGCATTGTGATGACAGGGGTCATGGAGCACCGCAATGACAGGGGCCATGGAGCATTGTGAATACAAAGGTCATGGAATATTGAGATGACTGGCGTCATGGATCATTGTGATGACAAGGGTCCTGGAACCTTGCGATGACACGGTTCATGGAGCATTGTGATGACAAGGTTCATCAAGCATTGTGATGACAGGGGTCATGGAGAATTGTGATGACAAAGGCCATGGAACATTTTGATGACAAGAATTCTGGAGCACTGTGATGACAAGCGCATGGAGCATTGTGAATATAGGGACCATGGAGTATTGTGATGAGAACGGTATGGAACATTGTGATGACAAGGATCTTTGAGCATTGTGATGACAGGGTTCATGGGGCATTGTGATGAAGGGCATCATGGAGCAATGTGATGACAGGGGCCATGGAGCATTTTGAATGCATAGGCAATGGAGCACTGTGATGACAGGTGTCATGGAGCATTGTGATGAATGTAGTCATAGTTCATTGTGATGATAAGTGTCCAGGAACAGTGTGATGACATGGATCATGGAGCATTGTGATGACAAGGGCCATGCCGAATTGTGATGACAGGTGTCATGGGACATTGGGATGACAGTGGTCATATAGAATTGTGATGAAACGTAACATGGAGCACTGTGATAATAGGGCCATGGAGCATTGTGATGACAAAGGCCATGGAGCATTGTGATGACAAGTGTCATGGAGCATTGTGATGAGACGGGCATGGAGCATTATGATGCCAAGAGTTCTGGGGCATTTTGGAGACAAGGGCATGGAGCATTGTGATGACAAGGGCCATGGCCAATTCTGAGGACATGTGTCATTGGGCATTGTGATCATAGAGGATATCTAGCATTGTGATGAAAGGTACCATGGATCACTGTGATAACAGGGGCCATGGAGCATTGTGATGACAAAGGCCATGGAGCATCTTGATGAAAAGTGTCATGGAGAATTTTGATGAGACGGGCATGGAGCATTATGATGACAAGAGTTCTGGAGAATTGTGTTGACAAAGGAATGGAGCATTACGAATACAGGGACCATGGCGGATAGTGATGACATCTGTCATGGAACATTGTGCTGACAGGGGCCATGGAGCATTGTGATGACAGGTGTAATGTGGCATTGTGATGACAGTGTTCATAGAGCATTGTGATGAAATGGATCATGGAGCAATGTGATTACAGGGACCATGTAGCATTTTGAAAGAATATGCTATGGAGCATTGTGATGACAGGAGTCAAGGAGCATTGTGATGACAAGTGTCCTGGACTATTGTGATGACACGGGTCATGGAGCATTGTGATGACAAGGGCCATGGCGAATTGTGATGACATGTGTCCTGGGGCATTTTGATGACAGTGGTCATCTAGAATTGTGACGAATGGTATCATGGAGCACTGTGATGACAGGGGCCATGGAACATTGTGAAGACAAAGGCCATGGAGCATTGTGATGACAAGTATCATGGAGCTTTGTGATGACACGGGCATTCATCATTATGATGACAAGAGTTCTGGAGCATAGTGATGACAAGGGCATGGAGCATTGTGATTACCGGGGTCATGGAGCATTGTAGTGACAACTGTCATTAAACATTGTGATGACAGAGTTCATGGAGCATTGTGATTAAAGGGGCCATGGAGCATTTTGATGACAAGGGCAGGCGAACATTTTGATTACGTTGGTAATGGAGCATTGTGATGACATGGGCAGGGAACATTGTGATGACAGGTGTAATGGAACACTGTGAATACAGGGGACATGGAGCATTTTGATGACATTGGCAGGCAACATTGTGATGACAGGTGTCATGGAGCATTGTGATGAAAATTGTCATATAACATTGCGCTGACTGGGATCATGGAGCATTGTGATGAGACGGGCACTGGAGCATTGTGAAGACAGGCGTACTGGAGCCTTCTGAGGAAAGATCTCATGGGTCATTGTGATTACAGCGATCATGGATCATTGTGATGACAGTGGTCATGGAGCATTGTAATGACAGGTGCCATGGAGCATTGTGATGACAAGGGCCATGGGGCATTGTGATGACAGTGGTCATGGAGCATTGTGATGAAACGGGTCATGGAGCACTGTGATTACAGGGTCCATGTATAATTGTGATGACAAAGGCCATGGAGCAATAGTGATGACAGTTGTCATGGAGCATTGTGTTGAATGGGGCGTGGAGCATTGTGACGACAATGGTCATGGAGCATTGTGATGACTGGAATCATGGAGAATTGTTATGAAAAAGGTCATGGGGCAGTGTAATGACAAGTATCATGGAGCATTGTGATTAAAAGAATCATGAGGCATTTTGATGACAAGAGTCATGGAACTTTGTGATGACAGGGATAATGGAGCGTTGTGATGACAAGGACTATGGAGCACTGTGATGACTGGGGTTATGGGGCATGGTGATGACAGTGGTCATGGAGCATTGTGTTGAAAGGGGCGTGGAGCATTGTGACGACAATGGTCATGGAGCATTGTGATGATTGGTATCATGGAGCATTGTTATGAAAAAGGTCATGGGGCAGTATAATGAGAAGTATCATGGAGCATATCATGAAAGGAGTCATGGAGCATTGTGATTAAAAGGATCATGAGGCATTTTGATGACAAGAGTCATGGAACATTGTGATGACAGGGATAATGGAGCATTGTGATGACAAGGGCTATGGAGCATTGTGATGACTGGGGTCACGGGGCATGGTGATGACATTGGTCATGGAGCATTGTGATGACAAAGACCACGAAGCATTGTGATGCCAGGTGTCATGGAGCATTGTGATGAAAGGGGTCATGGATCACTATGATGACATGGGAAATGGAGCATTGTGATGATACGGGCATGGAGCATTGTGATGACAGGGGTCCTGCAGCATTGTGATGTCATGGGCATGGAGCATAGTGACGACAAGTGTTCTGGAGCATTTTGATGATAAAGGCATGGATCATTGTGATTACAGGGGCCATGAAGCATTGAGATGACAAGGGAATGGAGCATTGTGATGAAAGCGGTCCTGGAGAATTGTGAGGAAACGTGTCATGGATTATTGTGATGGAAGGGTTCCTGGAGCATTTTGATGACAAGGGCCATGGAGCATTTTAATGAAAGGGGTACTGGAGCATTGTACAGAAATGGTTCATTGATCATCGTGATTACACGGATCAAGGAATATTGTGATGACAAGGGTTTTGGAGCATTGTGATGACAGGGGCATGGAGCATTGTGATGACAGAAGTCATAGAATATTGTGATGACAAGGGCCATGGAGCATTGTCATGAAAGGTCTTATCTGGCATTGTGATGAGAGTGGTCATGGAGCATTGTGATAAAAGTTGTCATGAAGCACTGTTATTACAGGGGCCATGTAGAATTTTGATGACAAAGGCCATGGAGCATTGTGATGACAGGCATCATGGAGCAATTTGATGAAAGTGGTCATGGAGCATTGTGATGAAATGCACCATGGTACACTGTGAAGGCAAGTGTCCTGGAGCATTGTGATGACAAGGACCATGGCCAATTCTGATGACATGTGTCATGGAGCACTGTGAGGACAGTGGTCATCTATCATTATGATGAAAGGTATCACAGAGCACTGTGATGACAGGGGCCATGGAACATTGTGATGACACGGGCATGGAGCATTATGATGAGGAATGATCTGGAGCATTGCGATTACAAGGGTATGGAGCATTGTGATTACAGGGGCCAGGGAGCATTGAGATGACAAGGGCAGGGAACATTGTGATGAGAGTGGTCATGGATCATTGTGATGAGATCTGTCATGGAACATTGTGTTGACAGGGGCCATAGAGCATTGTGATGACAGGTGTCATGTGGCCTTGTGATGACAGTGGTCATAGAGCATTGTGATGAAAAGGATCATGGAGCAATGTGATTACAGGGGACATGGAGGATTGTGAATACATAGGCCATGGAGCATTGTGATGACAGGGGTCAAGGAGCATTGTGATGAAAGTGGTCATGGAGCATTGTGATGAAATGGGCATGGAGCATTATGATGACAAGAGTTCTGGAGCATTGTGATGAAAAGGGTATGGAGCATTGTGATTACAGGGGACCAGGAGCATTGTGATTACATGGGCAGTGAATATTGTGATGACAGGGGTTCATGGAGCACTGTGATGACAAGTGCCATGGAACATTGTGATGACAGGGTTCATGGAGCATTGTGATGAGAGGGGCGTTGGAGCATTATGATGATAGGCTTCATGGGGTATTGTGATGAGAGTGGTCACAGAATATTGTGATGAAAAGGATCATGGAGCAGTGTGATTACAGGTGCCATGGAGCATTGTGAATGCATAGGCAATGGAGCAATGAAATGACAGGGGTCAAGGAGCATTGTGATGTAAGTTGTCATGGAGCATTGTGATGATATGTGTCCATAAACATTGTGATGACATGGTTCATGGAGCATTGTATGACAAGTGCCTTGGCGAATTGTGATGACAGGTGTCATGGGGCATTGTGATGACAGTGGTCATGTAGAATTGTGATGAAAGGTATCATGAAGGACTCTGATCACAAAGGCCATGGAGCACTGGGATGAGAGTGTTCATCTAGAATTGTGATGAAATATACCAGGGAGCATTGTGATGACAGGGGTCATGGAGCACCGCAATGACAGGGGCCATGGAGCATTGTGAATAGAAAGGTCATGGAATATTGAGATGACTGGCGTCATGGATCATTGTGATGACAAGGGTCCTGGAACCTTGCGATGACACGGTTCATGGAGCATTGTGATGAAAAGGTTCATCAAGCATTGTGATGACAGGCGTCATGGAGCATTGTGATGACAAAGGCCATGGAACATTTTGATGACAAGAATTCTGGAGCACTGTGATGACAAGCGCATGGAGCATTGTGATTATAGGGACCATGGAGTATTGTGATGAGAACGGTATGGAACATTGTGATGACAAGGGTCTTCGAGCATTGTGATGACAGGGTTTATGGAACATTGTGATGAAGGGGATCATGGAGCAATGTGATGACAGGGGCCATGGAGCATTTTGAATGCATAGGCAATGGAGCACTGTGATGACAGGTGTCATGGGGCATTGTGATGAATGTAGTCATAGTTCATTGTGATGATAAGTGTCCAGGAACAGTGTGATGACATGGATCATGGAGCATTGTGATGAGAAGGGCCATGGCGAATTGTGATGACAGTTGTCATGGGGCATTGTGATGACAGTGGTCATATAGAATTGTGATGAAACGTAACATGGAGCACTGTGATAATAGGGGCCATGGAGCATTGTGATGACAAAGGCCATGGAGCATTGTGATGACAAGTGTCATGGAGCATTGTGATGAGACGGGCATGGAGCATTATGATGCCAAGAGTTCTGGGGCATTTTGGAGACAAGGGCATGGAGCATTGTGATGACAAGGGCCATGGCCAATTCTGAGGACATGTGTCATTGGGCATTGTGATCATAGAGGATATCTAGCATTGTGATGAAAGGTACCATGGATCACTGTGATAACAGGGGCCATGGAGCATTGTGATGACAAAGGCCATGGAGCATCTTGATGAAAAGTGTCATGGAGAATTTTGATGAGACGGCCATGGAGCATTATGATGACAAGAGTTCTGGAGCATTGTGTTGACAAGGGAATGGAGCATTACGAATACAGGGACCATGGCGGATAGTGATGACATCTGTCATGGAACATTGTGCTGACAGGGGCCATGGAGCATTGTGATGACAGGTATAATGTGGCATTGTGATGACAGTGTTCATAGAGCATTGTGATGAAATGGATCATGGAGCAATGTGATTACAGGGACCATGTAGCATTGCAAATGCATAGGCTATAGAGCATTGTGATGACAGGAGTCAAGGAGCATTGTGATGTAAGTGGTCATGGATCATTGTGATGACATGTGTCCTGGACCATTGTGATGACACGGGTCATGGAGCATTGTGATGACAAGGGCCATGGCGAATTGTGATGACATGTGTCTTGGGGCATTGTGATGACAGTGTTCATCTAAAATTGTGATGAAAGGTATCGGGGAGCACTGTGATGACAGGGGCCATGGAGTATTGTGATGACAAGGCCATGGAACATTGTGATGACAAGTATCATGGAGCTGTGTGATGAAACGGACATTCATCATTATGATGAAAAGAGTTCTAGAGCATTGTGATGACAAGGGCATGGAGCATTGTGATTACAGGGATCATGGAGCATTGTGATGACAACTGTCATGGAACATTGTGATGACAGGGTTCATGGAGCATTGTGATTAAAGGGACCATTGAGCATTTTGATGACAAGGCAGCCGAACATTTTGATTACAGAGGTAATGGAGCATTGTGATGACATGTGCCAGGAACATTGTGATGACAGGTGTAATGGAACATTGTGATTACAGGGGACATGGAGCATTTTGATGACATGGGCAGGCAACTTTGTGATGACATGTGTCATGGAGCATTGTGATGACAATTGTCATATAAAGTTGTGCTGACAGGGATCATTGGGCATTGTGATGAGATGGGCATTGGAGCATTGTGATGACAGGCGTACTGGAGCCTTCTGAGGAAAGGTGTCATGGGTCATTGTGATTACAGTGATCATGGAACATTGTGATGACAGTGGTCATGGAGCATTGTAATGACAGGGGCCATGGAGCATTGTGATGACAGTGGTCATGGGGCATTGTGATGACAGTGGTCATGGAGAATTGTGATGAAAGGGGTCATGGAGCACTGTGATTACAGGGGCCATGTGTATTTGTGATGACAAAGCCCATGGAGCATTTTGATGACAGTTGTCATGGAGCATTGTGTGGAAAGGGGCATGGAGCATAGTGACGACAATGGTCATGGAGAATTGTGATGACTGGTATCATGGAGCATTGTTATGAAAAAGGTCATGGGGCAGTGTAATGACAAGTATCAATGAGCATGTGATGAAAGGAGTCATGGAGCATTGTGATTTACTGGATCATGAGGCATTTTGATGACAAGAGTCATGGAACATTGTGATGACAAGGGCTATGGAGCATTGTGATGACTGGGGTCATGGGGCATGGTGATGACAGTGCTCATGGAGCATTGTGATGACAAAGACCACGGAGCATTGTGGTGACAGGTGTCATGGAGCATTGTGATGAAAGGGGTCATTGATCACTACGATGACATGGGTAATGGAGCATTGTGATGATATGGGCATGGAGCATTGTGATGACAGGCGCCAGGGAGCATTGAGATGACAAGGGTACGGATCATTGTGATGACATCAGTCATGGATCATTGTGATGATATCTTTCATGGAACATTGTGCTGACAGGGGACATAAAGCATTGTGATGACAGGTGTCATGTGGCATTGTGATGACAGTGGTCATAGAGCATTTGATGAAAAGGATCATGGGGCAATGTGATTTCAGGGGCCATGGAGCATTGTGAATACATAGGCCATGGAGCATTGTGATGACAGGGGTCAAGGAGCATTGTGATGAAAGTGGTCATGGAGCATTGTGAGGACACGGGCATGGAGCATTATGATGACAAGAGTTCTGGAGCATTGTGATGAAAAGTGTATGGAGCATTGTGATTACAGGGGACCAGGAGCATTGTGATTACATGGGCAGTGAATATTGTGATGACAGGGTTCATGGAGCACTGTGGTGAAAGTGTCATGGAATATTGTGATGACAGGGATCATGAAGCATTGTGCTGAGAGGGGCCTTGGAGCATTATGATGATAGGCGTCATGGGGTATTGTGATGAGAGTGCTCATAGAGCATTGTGATGAAAGGGATCATGGAGCAATGTGATTACAGTGGCCATTGAGCATTGTGGATGCATAGACCACGGAGCAATGAAATGACAGGGGTCAAGGAGCATTGTGATGTAAGTTGTCATGGAGCATTGTGATGACAAGTGTCCATGAACATTGTGATGACATGGTTTATGGAGCATTGTGATGACAAGGGCCATGGAGCATTGTGATGAAAGTGGTCTTGGAGCATTCTGATGAAAATCGTCATGGAACATTGTGATGAAAGTGGTCATGGAGCATTGTGATGAAAAGTGATAAGGAACCTTGCGATGACAGGGGACATCTAGCATTGTGATGACAAATGCGTGGAGATTTGTGTTGACGAGGGCCATGGAGCATTGTGATGACAGAGCCCATGGAGAATTGTGATGGTAAGGGCCATGTAGCATTGTGATAACAGGGTCTTGGAGCATTGTGGTGACAGGCGGCATGGAGCATTGTGATGAAAGGGGTCAAGGAGCATTATGATTACAAGGATCATGGAGCATTGTGATGACAAGGGGCATGGTGCATTGTGTTGCCAAGGGCCATGGAGCATTGCGATGAAAGTTGTCATAGATCATTGTGATGAAAGGGGTCATCTGGCATTGTGATGACAAGCACCGTTGAGCGTTGTGATGACTAGGGCCATAGAGCATTGTGATGAAAGTAGTCATGCAGCATTGTGATGAAAGGGGTCATGGAGCATTGTGATGAAAGGAGGCATGGAGCATTGTGATTACAAGGGTCATGGAGCATTGTGAGGATAAGGACATGGAGCATTGTGATGGCAAGGGTTATGGAGCACTGTGGTGACAGGTGGCATGGGCACTGTGACGAAAGAGATACAGTAAAGATCTGATGAAAGGATTAATGGATCATTGTGATGAAATTGGTCCTGGATCTTTGTGATGACAAGCGCCATGGAGCACTGTGATGAAAATGGTCATGGAACATTGTGATGACAAGGGCCTGGAGCATTGTGATGAGAAGGGCCATGGAGCATTGTGATGATAGGGGTCATGGGGCCTTGTGATGACAGGGTGCATGGAGCAATGTGATGAAAAGGGCACTGGAGAATTGCGTTGAAAGGGGTCATGGATCATTGTGCTGACAGGTGGCATGGGCACTGTGACGAAAGAGATACAGTAAAGATCTGATGAAAGGATTAATGGATCATTGTGATGAAATTGGTCCTGGATCTTTGTGATGACAAGCGCCATGGAGCACTGTGATGAAAATGGTCATGGAACATTGTGATGACAAGGGCCTGGAGCATTGTGATGAGAAGGGCCATGGAGCATTGTGATGATAGGGGTCATGGGGCCTTGTGATGACAGGGTGCATGGAGCAGTGTGATGAAAAGGGCACTGGAGAATTGCGTTGAAAGGGGTCATGGATCATTGTGATGACAGGGATCATGGATCTTTGTGATGGCAGAGGTCATGGAATATTGTGATGAATTGGGTCATGAATTATTGTGATGACAAGGGCCATGGAGCATTGTGATGTCAGTGGTCATGGGGCATTGTGATGACAAGGGCCATGGAGCATTGTGCTGAAAGGTATCATGGAGCACTCTGATTGCAGGGGACATAGAACATTGTAATGACAAAGGCCATGGTGCATTGTGATGACAGGTGTCATGGAGCATTTTGATGACACTGCCATGGAGAATTGTGATGCAAATCATCATTAATGTTTGTGATGAAATGCACCAGGGAGCATTGTGATGACTAGGGACATGGAGCTTTGTGATGACAAGGGCCATGGATCATTGTGATGACAGAAGTCATGGAATATTGTGATGAAAGGGGTCATGGCTCATTGTGATGACAGGGGCCCTGGAGCATTGTGATGAAAGGGGTTAAAGAAGCACTGTGATTACAGGTGTAATTGTGAGCATTGTGAAGAAACGGGGCATGGAGAATTTTGATGACAGGGGTCATGGGCATTGTGATGACGAGGGCTATGGAGCATTGAGATGACAGTGGTCATAAAGCATTGTGAATGACAGGGGTCATGGAGTACTGTGATGAAAAGGGTTTTGGAGCACTGTGATTAAAAGGGCATAGGGCATTGTGATGACAGGGGTTATGGAGCATTTTCGTGAGAGGGGGCATGGAGCATTGTGATAAATGGGGTACTGGAGAATTTTGTTGAAAGTAGTCAAGGATTATTGTGATGACAGGGATCATGGATCATTGTGAAGACAACTGTCATGTAGCATTGTTATGACAGTGGTCAAGGAGCATTGTGATGACATTGCTTATTGAGCATTGTGATGACACGGTCATGGAGTCTTGTGATTACAGGGGCCATGGAGCATTGTGATGACAAGGGGCATGGAGTATTGTGATGAAAGGCGTACTGGAGCATTTTGAGGAAACGTGTCATGGACCATTGTGATTACAGTGATCATGGAGCATTGAGATGACCAGGGTCATGGAGCATTTTGATGAAAGGGGTCATGGATGATTGTGATGACAGGGGTCATGGAGCATTGTGATGATAGGGCCATGGAGAATTGTGATGACAATTGTCACGGAGCATTGTGGTGAAAGTGGTCATGGAGCAGTGTGATGGAAGGGGTCATGGGGCATTGTGATGACAAGGGCCATGGAACATTGTGATAAAAGGGTTCATGGAGGACAGTGTGTGGATTGTGATGACTGATGTAATTGGGCATTGTGATGACAGTGGTCATCTAGCATTGTGGTGAAAGGTATCATGGAGCAGTGTGATGACAGGGCCATGGAGCATTGTGATGACAAGGGCATGGAGCATTGTTATGGCAGGGGTCGTGGAGCATTGTGATTGCAGGGATCATACAGCATTGTGATGACTGCGGTCATGCAGCATTGTGATGACAGGCCTCATGGGGCATTGTGATGACACGTGGCATGAAAATGGTCCTGGAGCATTGTGAGGACAGGGGTCAGGTAGCATTGTGATGACATTGATCATGCATCATTGTGATGAAAATGATCATGGAGCATTGTGTTCACAGGAATCATGTAGAATTGTGATGACAAGGTTCATGGAGGACTGTAATGACAAGGGCAGGGAGCATTTTCATGATATGGGTCATCAAGCATTGTGATGACAGGGGTCAAGGAGCATTGTGTTGACATGGCAGGGAGCAAGGTGTTGACAAGAGATCTGGAGCATTGTGATGAACACTGCACGGAACTTTGTGATTACAGGGTGCCATGGAGCACTGTGCTGACAAGGACATGGTGCATTTTGATGACAAGTGGAATGGAGCATTGTGATAAAAGGGATACTGGAGCAATTGAGGTAAGGGGTCATGGATCATTGTGATGACCAGGGTCATGGAGATTTGTGATGACAAGGGCCATGGATCATTTCGATGACAGTGGTCATGGAGCAATGTGATGATAAGGGCATGGTGCATTGTGATGACAATGGTCATGGAGCACTGTGATTAAAGGGGTCACGGAGCATTGTGATGAAAGGGCACATGTGGCATTGTGACGACAAGGGCCATGAAACATTGTGATTAAAGGGGTCATGGAGCATTGTGATGAAAGTTTTCATTGAGCATTACGATGAATAGCACCATGGAGCACTGTGATGACAAGGGCCATGGGGCATTGTGATGAAAAGTGTCATGGAGAATTGTGATGACAGGGGCCATGGAGCATTGTGCTGAAAGTTGTCCTGGAGCATTGTAATGAAATGCACCATGGAGCATTGTGATGACAAGGACCATGGCGAATTGTGATGGATGACAGGGGTCATGTGGCATTGTGATGATAGTGGTCATCTAGAATTGTGATGAAAGGTATCATGGGGCACTGTGATGACAGGCCATTGAGCATTGTATGACAAAGGCCATGGAGCATTGTGATGACAAGTGTCATGGTGCATTGTGATGACAAGGGCATGGAGCATTATGATAAAAAGCGTTCTGGAGCATTGTGATAACAAGGTTTCTGGAGCATTGTGATGGCAAGGGGCATTGAGCATTGTCATGAATGTGGTACAGGAGCATTTTGATGAAAGGGGTCAGGTATCATTGTCATTACAGGGATTATGGAGCTTTGTGATGACAAGGGTCATGGAGCATTGTGATGACAGGTGTTATGGAGCATTGTGATGACAGGGTTCATGGGGCATAGTGATGATAGTGGTCCTGGATTGTTATGATGAAAAGGGTCATGGTGCTTTGTGATGATAAGGGCACGGTGCATTTTATGACAAATGTCATGGAGCATTGAGATGAAAGGTGACATGTGGTAGTTTGATGACAAGGCTCATGGAGAATTGCGAGGAAAGGGGTCATGGAGAATTGTGATGAAAGCGGTCATGGAGCATTGTGATGACAGGGGTCATGGAGCATTTGGATGAAAGGGGTCAGGGAGCATTGTGATGACACGAGTTATGGAGCATTGTAATGAAAGGGTCATGGAACATTCTGTTGAAAGGTGTCATGGATTATTGTGATTACAAGGATCATGGACCATTGTGATGACAAGTGCCATGGATCATTGTGATGGAAGGAGTAATGGAGAACAGTGATGACAGAGGTCATGGAGCATTGTGATGACAGGGATCATGGAGCACGGTGATGAAAGTTGTCCTGGAGCATTGTGATGAAAAGCACCAGGGAGCACTGTGATGACAAGTGCCATGGAGCATTCTGATGACCAGGGTCATGGAGAACTGTCATGACAAGGGTCATGGAGCACTGTGATGACAAGGACAGGGTACATTATGATGACATGTATTCTGGAGAATTGTGATGAAAACGGCAGGAGCATTGTGATTACAGGGGAAATGGAGCATTGTGATGATATGGGCAGGGAATATTGTGATGACAGGTGTCATGGTGCAGTGTGATGAAAAGTGTCATGGAACATTGTGTTGACAGGGATGAGGGAGCATTGTGATGAGAGGGGCCTTCGAGCATTATGATGACAGGCGTCTTGGGGCCTTGTGATGACAGTGGTCATGGAGCATTGTGATGAAAGGGGTCATGGAGTACTGTGATGAAAAGGGTTTTGGAGCACTGTGATTAAAAGGGCATAGGGCATTGTGATGACAGGGGTTATGGAGCATTTTCGTGAGAGGGGGCATGGAGCATTGTGATAAATGGGGTACTGGAGAATTTTGTTGAAAGTAGTCAAGGATTATTGTGATGACAGGGATCATGGATCATTGTGAAGACAACTGTCATGTAGCATTGTTATGACAGTGGTCAAGGAGCATTGTGATGACATTGCTTATTGAGCATTGTGATGACACGGTCATGGAGTCTTGTGATTACAGGGGCCATGGAGCATTGTGATGACAAGGGGCATGGAGTATTGTGATGAAAGGCGTACTGGAGCATTTTGAGGAAACGTGTCATGGACCATTGTGATTACAGTGATCATGGAGCATTGAGATGACCAGGGTCATGGAGCATTTTGATGAAAGGGGTCATGGATGATTGTGATGACAGGGGTCATGGAGCATTGTGATGATAGGGCCATGGAGAATTGTGATGACAATTGTCACGGAGCATTGTGGTGAAAGTGGTCATGGAGCAGTGTGATGGAAGGGGTCATGGGGCATTGTGATGACAAGGGCCATGGAACATTGTGATAAAAGGGTTCATGGAGGACAGTGTGTGGATTGTGATGACTGATGTAATTGGGCATTGTGATGACAGTGGTCATCTAGCATTGTGGTGAAAGGTATCATGGAGCAGTGTGATGACAGGGCCATGGAGCATTGTGATGACAAGGGCATGGAGCATTGTTATGGCAGGGGTCGTGGAGCATTGTGATTGCAGGGATCATACAGCATTGTGATGACAGCGGTCATGCAGCATTGTGATGACAGGCCTCATGGGGCATTGTGATGACACGTGGCATGAAAATGGTCCTGGAGCATTGTGAGGACAGGGGTCAGGTAGCATTGTGATGACATTGATCATGCATCATTGTGATGAAAATGATCATGGAGCATTGTGTTCACAGGAATCATGTAGAATTGTGATGACAAGGTTCATGGAGGACTGTAATGACAAGGGCAGGGAGCATTTTCATGATATGGGTCATCAAGCATTGTGATGACAGGGGTCAAGGAGCATTGTGTTGACATGGCAGGGAGCAAGGTGTTGACAAGAGATCTGGAGCATTGTGATGAACACTGCACGGAACTTTGTGATTACAGGGTGCCATGGAGCACTGTGCTGACAAGGACATGGTGCATTTTGATGACAAGTGGAATGGAGCATTGTGATAAAAGGGATACTGGAGCAATTGAGGTAAGGGGTCATGGATCATTGTGATGACCAGGGTCATGGAGATTTGTGATGACAAGGGCCATGGATCATTTCGATGACAGTGGTCATGGAGCAATGTGATGATAAGGGCATGGTGCATTGTGATGACAATGGTCATGGAGCACTGTGATTAAAGGGGTCACGGAGCATTGTGATGAAAGGGCACATGTGGCATTGTGACGACAAGGGCCATGAAACATTGTGATTAAAGGGGTCATGGAGCATTGTGATGAAAGTTTTCATTGAGCATTACGATGAATAGCACCATGGAGCACTGTGATGACAAGGGCCATGGGGCATTGTGATGAAAAGTGTCATGGAGAATTGTGATGACAGGGGCCATGGAGCATTGTGCTGAAAGTTGTCCTGGAGCATTGTAATGAAATGCACCATGGAGCATTGTGATGACAAGGACCATGGCGAATTGTGATGGATGACAGGGGTCATGTGGCATTGTGATGATAGTGGTCATCTAGAATTGTGATGAAAGGTATCATGGGGCACTGTGATGACAGGCCATTGAGCATTGTATGACAAAGGCCATGGAGCATTGTGATGACAAGTGTCATGGTGCATTGTGATGACAAGGGCATGGAGCATTATGATAAAAAGGGTTCTGGAGCATTGTGATAACAAGGTTTCTGGAGCATTGTGATGGCAAGGGGCATTGAGCATTGTCATGAATGTGGTACAGGAGCATTTTGATGAAAGGGGTCAGGTATCATTGTCATTACAGGGATTATGGAGCTTTGTGATGACAAGGGTCATGGAGCATTGTGATGACAGGTGTTATGGAGCATTGTGATGACAGGGTTCATGGGGCATAGTGATGATAGTGGTCCTGGATTGTTATGATGAAAAGGGTCATGGTGCTTTGTGATGATAAGGGCACGGTGCATTTTATGACAAATGTCATGGAGCATTGAGATGAAAGGTGACATGTGGTAGTTTGATGACAAGGCTCATGGAGAATTGCGAGGAAAGGGGTCATGGAGAATTGTGATGAAAGCGGTCATGGAGCATTGTGATGACAGGGGTCATGGAGCATTTGGATGAAAGGGGTCAGGGAGCATTGTGATGACACGAGTTATGGAGCATTGTAATGAAAGGGTCATGGAACATTCTGTTGAAAGGTGTCATGGATTATTGTGATTACAAGGATCATGGACCATTGTGATGACAAGTGCCATGGATCATTGTGATGGAAGGAGTAATGGAGAACAGTGATGACAGAGGTCATGGAGCATTGTGATGACAGGGATCATGGAGCACGGTGATGAAAGTTGTCCTGGAGCATTGTGATGAAAAGCACCAGGGAGCACTGTGATGACAAGTGCCATGGAGCATTCTGATGACCAGGGTCATGGAGAACTGTCATGACAAGGGTCATGGAGCACTGTGATGACAAGGACAGGGTACATTATGATGACATGTATTCTGGAGAATTGTGATGAAAACGGCAGGAGCATTGTGATTACAGGGGAAATGGAGCATTGTGATGATATGGGCAGGGAATATTGTGATGACAGGTGTCATGGTGCAGTGTGATGAAAAGTGTCATGGAACATTGTGTTGACAGGGATGAGGGAGCATTGTGATGAGAAGGGCCTTCGAGCATTATGATGACAGGCGTCTTGGGGCCTTGTGATGACAGTGGTCATGGAGCATTGTGATGAAAGGGGTCATGGAGCACTGTGATTATAGGGGTCATGGAGCATTGTGAATACAAAGGACATGGAGCATTGAGATGACAGGTGTCATGGAGCATTGTGATGTAAGTGGTCATGGATCATTGTGATGACAAGTGTCCTGGAACATTGTGATGACACTGTTCATCAAGCATTGTGATGTCAAGGGCCCTGGCCAATTGTGATGACATGTGTCATGGGGCATTGTGATGACAGTGGTCATCTAGAATTGTGATGAAAGGTATCATGGAGCACTGTGATGAGAGGGGCCATGGAGCATTGTGATGACAAAGGCCATGGAACATTGTGATGACAAGTGTCATGGAGAATTGTGATGACACGGGCATGGAACATTATGATGAAAAGAGTTCTGGAGTATTGTAATGGCAAGGACCTGGAGCATTGTGTTTACAGGGGCCATGGAGCATTGTGATGACAAGGGTATGTGGCATTGTGATTCAAAGGGACAAGGAGCACTGTGATGACATGGGCAGGGAACATTAGGATGAGAGGGATCATGGAGCATTGTGATGATAGTGGCCTTGGAGCATCGTGATGACAGGCGTCATGGGGCATTGTGATGATAGTGGTCATGGAGGATTGTGATGAAAGGGGTCATGGAAAACCGTGATTACAGGGGCCATGGAGCATTGTGAATACATAGGCCATGGAGCATTGAGATAACAGGTGCCATGGAGCATTGTGATGAAAGTGGTCAAGGATCATTGTGATGTTAAGTGTCCTGGAACCTTGTGATGACTCGGATCATGGAACATTGTGATGACTCGTTTCATGGAGGATTGTGATGAAAAGGGCAATGGAGAATTGTGATGACAGGTGTCATGGGGCATAGTGATGACAGTGGTAATCTAGCAGTGCGATGAAAGGTATCATAGAACACTGTGATGAAAGGGGACTTGGAGCATTTTGATGACAAAGGCCGTGGAGGATTGTGTTGACAAGTGTCATAGAGCATTGTGATGACATGGGCAAGGGGCATTATGATTACAAGTGTTCTGGAGAATTGTGATGACAAGGACATGGAGCATTGTGATTACAGGGTCCATGGAGCATTGTGATGAAAAGTGCAGGGAACATTGTGATGAGAAGGGTTATGGAGCATTGTGATGACAAGGGCAGGGATCATTGTGATGAGAAGGGTCATGGAGCATTGTGATGAAAGGGATCATGGAGCAATGTGATTACAGGGGCCATGGAACTTTGTGATGACAGTGGTTATGGAGCATTGTGATGAAAGAGGTCAAGGATCATTGTGATGACAAGTGTTCTGGAATCTTGTGATGACACGGTTCATGGAGCATTGTGATGTCAAGGGCCATGGCGAATTATGGTGACAGGTGTCATTGGGCATTGTGATGACAGTGGTCATCTAGCATTGTGATGAAAGTTATACTGGAGCACTGGGTTGACAGGGGCCATGGAGCATTGTGATGTCAAAGGCCATGGAACATTGTGCTGACACGTGTCATGTAGCATTGTGAGGATAAGGGCATAGAGCCTTATGATGACAAGAGGTCTGGAGCATTGTGATGAGAATGGCATGGAGCATTGTGATTAGAGGGGCCATGGAGCATTGTGATGACAAGGGTCATCGAGCATTGTGATGACAGGGGTCATGGAGCATTGTGATGATAAAGGCCATGGAGCATTGTGATTACAGGTGTCACGGGGCATTTTGATGACAGGGGGCATGCAGCATTGTGATGAAAGGCATCATGGAGCAATGTGATTTCAGGGGCCATGGAAAATTGTGAATACATAGACCATGGAGCAATGTGATGACAGGTGCCATGGCGAATTGTGATGGCAGTGGTCATCTAGAATTGTGAAGAAAGGATTCATGGAGCACTGTGATGACAAGGGCCATGGAACATTGTGATGACCAAGGCCATGGAGTATTGTGATGACAAGTGTCATGGAGCATTGTGATGAAACGGGCATGGAGGACTATGAAGACAATAGTTCTAAAGCATTGTGATGACAACTGTCATGAAACATTGTGATGAAAAAGATCATGGAGCAATGTGATTACAGAGTCCATGGAGCATTTTGAATACATAGGCCATGGAGTATTGTGATGACAGGGGTCATGGAACATTGTGTTGACACGGGCATGGAGCATTGTGGTGAGAAGAGATCAGGAGCATTGTAATGACAATGGCATGGAGCATTTTGATGACAGTGGCCAAGGAGCATTGGGCTGACAAGGGCCAGGTGCATTGTGATGACAAGACGCATGGAGCATTGTGATGAAAGGGGTACTGGAGAATTGTGAGGAAGGGGGTCATGAATCATTGTGATGACAGGAGTCATGAAACTTTGTAATTACAAGGGCCATGGACCACTGTGATGGCAGGGGTCATGGGGCATTTTGATGACCGGGAGCATTGGGCATTCTGATGACAGTGGGCATGGAGCACTGTGATGAAACTTGTCCTGGAGCATTGTGGTGAAAAACGCCATGCAGCATTGTGATGACAAGAGCCATGGAACATTGTGATGACAAGGGTCATAGAGAATTGTGATGACATGTTTCAGGGAGCATTGTGATGACATGATCATGGAACATTTTGATGACATGATTTATGGAGCATTGTGATGGAAAGTGCAAGGAGCATTTTGATTACAGGGGACAAGGAGCATTGTGATTACATGGGCAGGGAATATTGTGATGACACGGGCTTGGAGCATTATGATGAAAAGAGTTCTGGAGCATTGTGATGAAAAGGGCATGGAGCATTGTGATTACAGGGGCCATGGAGCATTTTGATGATAATGGCATGGAGCATTGTGATGACAAGGGTCAAGGAGCATTGTGATGATAAACGCAATGGAGCATTGTGTTGACAGGGGGCATGGAACATTGTGATGACAAGTTTCATGGAGCATTGTGATAACACGGGTCATGGATAATTGTGATGACAAAGTTCATAAAGTATTGTGATGACAAGGGCATGGAGCATTGTGATGACAAGTTTCATGGAGCATTGTGTTGACAAGGGCATGGAGGAATGTAATGAGAAGAGATCTGGAGCATTGCGATGAAAAGGGCAAGGAGCATGTGGATGACAGTGGCCAAGGAGAATTGTACAGACAGAGCATGGTGCATTGTGACGACAAGTGGCATGGAGCATTTTGATGAAAGTGTTACTGGAGCATTGTGATGAAACGGCTCATGGAGCATTGTGATGATATGGGCCATGGCGAATTGTGATGACAGGTGTCATGGGGCATTGTGATGACAGTGGTCATCTAGCATTATGATGAAAGGTATCATGGAGCACTGAGATGACAGGGGCCATGGAACATTGTGATGACAAAGGCAATGGAGCATTGTGATGAGAAGTGTCATGGAGCTTTGTGATGACATTGGCACAGAGCATTATGATTACAAGTGTTCTGGAGTTTTGTGATGAAAAGGACATGGAACATTGTGGTTAGAGGGGTCAGGGAGCATTGTAATGACAAGTGTCATAGAATATTGTGATGACAGGGATCATGGAGCATAGTAATGAAAGGGGCCATGGAGCATTGTGATGACAGGTGCTATGGGACATTGTGTTCACAGTGGTCATGGAGCATTGTGATGAATGTGGTAATGGATCATTGTGATGACAAGTGTCCTGGAATATTTTGATGCCACGGTTCATGGAGCCTTGTGCTGACAAGGGCCATGGCGAGTTGTGATGACAGGTGTCATGGGGCATTGTGATGACAGTGGTTATCTAGAATTGTGAAGAAAGGTGTCATGGAGCTCTGTGATGACAGGGCCCATTGAGCATTGTGATGACGAAAGCCGTGGATCATTGTGATGAAAAGTGTCATGGAGCATTGTGATGACACGGGAATGGAGCATTATGATGACAAGAGCTCTGGAGCATTGTGATGACAAGGGGATGGAGCATTGTGATTACAGGGGCCATGGAGAATTGTGATGACAACGGCATGGAGCATTGTGATGCCAAGAGCCTTCGAGCATTGTGATGACAGGGATCATGGGGGAATGTGATTTCAAGGGGCATGGAGCATTGTGATGAATATGGTCCTGGAGCCATGTGATGACAGTGGTTACGGAAAATTGTGATGACAGTGATCATGCAGCATTGTGATGACAAGGGTCATGGAGCATTGTGATGACGCATGTCATGGAGAATTGTGATGACATGGATCATGCAGCATTGTGATGACAAGGGCATGGAGCATTGTGATGACATGGGTCATCGAGCATTGTGATGACAGGGTTCATGGAGCATTGTGTTGACACGGGCATGGAGCATTGTGAAGAGAAGAGATCTGGAGCATTGTGATGACCAGTGAATGAAGCATTTTGATTACAGGGGCGAAGGTGCGTTGTGTGGAAATGTGCATGGTCATTGTGATGACAAGTGGGATGGAGCATTGTGATCAACGGGTAACTGGAGCATTGTGAGGAAAGCTGTCATGGATCATTGTGATGACAAGGGTAATGGAGATTTGTGATGACAAGGGCCATGGAGCATTATGTTGACAGGGGTAACAGGGCATTGTGATGACAGGGTGCATTGGCCATTGTGAAGACAGGGTACATGGAGCACTGTGATGAACGTTGTCCTGGAGCATTGTGATGAAAAGCACCATGGAGCATTGTGAAGACGAGCAATGGAGCATTGTGATGAAAGGGGTCAGGGAGCATTGTGATGACACCGTCATGGAATATTGTGATGACAAGAATTCTGTAGCATTGTGATGAAAAGGGCATGGAGCATTGTGATTACAGGGGTCATGGAGCATTGTGATAACAAGTGTTTAGAACATTGTCATGACAGGGATCATGGAGCATAGTGATGAAAGGGGCCATGGATCATTTTGATGACAGGCGTCATGGGACATTGTGTTGACAGTGGTCATGGAGCATTGTGATGAAAGGGATCATGGAGCAATGTGATATCAGGGCCCATGGAAAATTGTGAATACATAGGCCATGGAGCATTGTGATGAAAGTGGTCAAGGCTCATAGTGATGACAAGTGTCCTGGAACATTGTGATGACACGTTTCATGGAGCATTGCGATGACAAGGGCCATGGCGAATTGTGATGACCGGTGTCATAGAGCATTGTGATGACAGGTGTCATGGAGCATTGTGATGAAAGGGGTCATGAGGAATTGTGATGAAAGTGTCATGGATCATTGTGATTACAGGGATAATGGAGGATTGTGAAGAAAAACATAATGGAGCATTGTGATGACCAGGGCCTTCGAGCAATGTGATGAAAAGGGTCATGGAGTATTGTGATGAATGTGGACATGGAGCATTGTGATGATAGGGATCATGACACATTGTTATGACAAGTGCCATGGAGCACTGTGATGACAGGGGGCATGGAACATTGTTATGAATGGGGTCATGGAGCATTGTGATGTCAAGGGTCATGTAGAACTGTGACGGCAAGTGTCATGGATCATTGTGATAAAAGGGGTCGTGGAGAACGGTGATTACAGGGGTCATGTACCATTGTGATGATAAGGACATAGAGCAATGTGATGACAATGATCAAGGAGCATTGTGATGAAAGAGATCATGGATCATCTTGATGAGATGGGTCATGGAGCATTGTGATGACAATGATCCTGGAGCATTGTGATGAAATGCGTCAGGGAGCATTGTGATGAAAGGGGCCATGTGCCATTTTGATGAAAAGGGCCATGGAGATTTGTGATGAAAGGTGACATGGACCATTGTGATGAAAGTGGTCATGGAACATTGTGAGGAAAGCGCAATGGGGCATTGTGATGACAGGGGGCATGGAGGATTGTGATGAAAATTGTACTGGAGCACTGTGATTACAGGGGTCCTGGATCATTGTGGTGACAAACGCTATGAAATATTATGGTGACATGTGTCATGGAGAATTGTGATGACAAGGGCCTGGAGTATTGTAAAGATAAGTGTCATGGAGCATTGTAATGGCAAGGGCCATGGAGCATTGTGATGACAGGGGGCATGGAGCATTGTGATGACAAGGTCATGGAGCATTGTGAGAAAAGTGTCATGGAGCATTTTGATGACAATGGCATGTAGCACTGTGATGACACGGGTCATGGAGTATTTTGATGACAAGGGTCATGGAGCATTGTAATGAAAGTAGTCAGGGAGCATTGTGATGAAAGGGCTCATGGAGCACTCTTGTGAAAATGGTCATGGGGCATTGTGATGAAAAGTACCATGGAGCATTGTGATGGAAGGGGTCATGGAGTATTGTGATTACAGGGATCTCGGAGGATTGTGAAGATAAGGGCGTGGAGCATTGTGATGACATGGGTTATGGAATATTTTGATGAGAAGTGTCATGGAGATTTGTGATAACAAGGGCCAGGGAGCATTGTGAGGAAAGGTGTCAAGGATCATTGTGATAAATGTGGTTATGGAGCACTGTTATGACAAGGGGCATGGAGCACTGTGCTGACAAGGGCCATGGAACATTGTGATGACAAGGATCATGGAGCATTGTGATGAAACGGTTATGGATCATTGCGATGACAGATGTCATGGAACATTGTCAGTGTAAGGGCATGGAACATTGTAATGACAAGGTGCATGGCACATTGTGATGAAAGGAGGCATGTAACATTGTGAAAACTGGGCTCATGGAGCATTTTGATGACAAGTGTCATGGATCATTGTGATGAAAGATATCATGGAACATTGTGATGATACGGTCATGGAGAATTGTGATAATTGTCATGGTGTATTGTGATGGAAGGGGTCATGGAGCATTGTGATGAATATGGTCATGGAGCAATGTGATGAGAGGGATCATGGCACATTGTTATGACAAGCGCCATGGATCATTGTGATGAAAAGGGCCATGGAGCATTGCTGTGACAAGTGCCATGGAGCATCGTGATGAAGGTGTCATGGACCATTGTGGTGACAGGGCCATGGAGCATTGTGGTGACAGAATTCATGGAGCATTGTGATGAAAGGGGTCACGGAGCACTCTGATTACAGGGACCAAGGAGCATGGTGATGACAAAGGCCATTGAGCATTCTGATGACAGGTGTCAAGGAGCATTGTGATGAAATGGGTCATGGATCATTGCAATGATAGGGGTCAGAGAGAACTGTGATTTCAGGGGCCATGGAGCTTTGTGATGACATGGGCATGGAGCATTGTGATCACAATGGTCATGGAGCATTGTGATGAAAGTGGTCATGGAGCATTGTGATGAAAAGTGTCATGTGGCATTGTGAGGACAAGGGTCATGTAACATTGTGAAGAAAGAGGTCATGGAGCATTTTGATGAAAGTTTTCATGGAGTATTGTGATGGAAAGCACGAGGTAGCATTGTGATGACAAGTGCCATGGACCATTGTCATGACAGTGTTCATGGTGCTTTGTGATGAAAGGGGTCATGTAGAATTGTGACGACAAAACCATGGAGCATTGTGATGACAGTTGTCATGGAGCATTGTGATGAAAGGGGCATGGAGCATTGTGACGACAATGGTCATGGAGCATTGTGATGAAAGAAGTCATGGATCATTGTGATGATAAGGACGTGGAGCATTGTGATGATAGTGGTCACGGAACATTGTGACGATAAGGGCATGGAGCCTAGTTAGGGACAGTCTAGCGGCCTTGGGAGTAAATTCAGTGCCTGAGATAGGCACAGTATAAGGTCTTTAGTTAGCATAAGAGGTAGGACATGAGCTCGGGACAGAGTTAGGGTAAAGGCTAGAAATCATGTCAGGAAATGACCTAAGGATAGTGTGAAGACCTTTGTTACTGAGAATATCAGGGCCTTATTCAGAACCAGTGTTAAGGCTTCAGGTAGGGACAACATCATGGCCTGACTTAGGGAGAGCTACAGGGAGTGAGTGACGCCTAATGTCAGGCCCTTAGCTGGGGACACTGTCAGGGAGTGACTTAGGAGCAACATCAGTGCCTTTGTTGGATCAGCTTTAGGCTCTTAGTTAAAGACATGACCGGAGCCCTAGATAGTCACAGCGTCAAGGCCTCAGTTAGGGAAAGCTTCAGGGCCTGAGTTATGCACAGCCTCAGGTCTTCACTTAAAGACAGTGACAGGGCTTTCATAGGGACAGTGTCAGGACCTTGGTTAGAAATGGGTCAGGATATTAGCTCAGGAGAGTGTCAGGACTTTAGTTATTGCTGGCAGCAGGGCCTATATTAGGGACAGATTCCAGGCCTTTGTTAGAGACAGTGTCATGACCTTAGTTAGGAGTAGTCAGGGCCTTAGTTAGGGAGAGAATTACGGTTTCAGTTAGCATAAGATGCAGGAGATTATCTCGGGACAGAGTCAGTTTCCAAGCCAGAGATAGTGAAAGGAAATGACCAAGGGAAAGCGAGAAGACCATAGATATTGAGAGCATCAGAACCTTAATTAGCAGCAGTGTGAGTGCCTCAGGACCATCACCAGGGCTTGATGTATGGACAGCGTCAGAGCCAAACTAAGGTACAGCAACAGGGCCTAAGTGAGGCCTATCTTTAGGGCCTGAGTAAGGGACAGTATCAGGGCATGACTTAGGAGCAGCATAAAGGCCTCTGTAGGGTCAGCATTAGGGTCTTCATTAAAGCTATTATCAGGGCCTCTGTTAGGGACAGCCTCAAGGCCTCACTTAGGGAGAGCGTTAGAGCTTACTTTGGGAAAGTTATAGGACCTTGGTAAGACATGGCTCAGGCTATTAGCTCAGGATAATATCAGGTGTTCAGATATTGACGGCAGCAGGGCCTTAGTTAGAGGCAGTGTCAGGGCCTAAGTTAGGACTAGCATCAGAGCTTTTGTTAGGTATAATGTCAATGACTGAGTTAGGTGTAGTGTCAGGGCCTTAGTTAGGGACAGTGTCAGGGCCTTCGTTAGAACGAGCCTCCAGGCCTCAGTTAGGGACAGGTTCACTGCCTCGGACCTAAATTCAGGGCCTCATTTAGGGACAGAATCAGGGATTTAGCTAGCATAAGAGGATCTACAGTTGAAAACAACTTGAACACCACCACAAGCAGATGCAGAAGTGAACCATGCACGCTCCTATGAAAGAATATGGCACAGCAGTTGAGTACATTTTGTTTAAAGTCAGTAACACTATAAAAATTAGGTTTTGAAGAAAACTATATTCAGAAGATGAAAGAATCTCATTCTAAAGAATCTCTTTAGCTAATCTCGACATTAACTAAAGAGAAAGTTAGGTTAAGTTCTAGGGACAGTGTCAGGAAATGACCTAGGGGTAGTGTCAAGGTCTTAGTTATTTAGAGCATCAGGGCCTAATTTAGGACCGGTGAGTGTCAGGGCTTTGGGTAGGGACAGCGTCAGAGCCTGACTTAGGGAGAGCGACAGGGCCTGAGTGAGGCCTAGCGTCAGGGCCTTAGCTAGGGACAGTGTCAGGCCATGACTTAGAAAGAACATCGAGGCCTTAGGTAGGGACATGGTCACAGCCTCGAGACTAATTTCAGGGCCTTAGTTAAGGAGAGCAACAGGGCTTTAGTTAGCGTAAGAGGCATGACATTTGCTAGGGACAGGGTCAGGTAACGGTCTAGGGATAGTGTCAGGAAAGGACCTAGGCATAGTGTGAAAACCTTAGTTACTGAGAGTATCAGGTCCTTATTTAGAACCAGTGTCAGGGCTTCAGGTAGAGACAGCATCAGAGCCTTACTTAGGGAGAGCGACAGGGCCTGAGTGAGGCCTAGCGTCAGGCCCTTAGATGAGGACACTCTCAGGGCATGACTTAGGAACAGCATCAGCGCCTCTGTTGGATCACCCTTAGCATCTTATTTACAGACATGATCAGGGCCTGAGTTAGTCGCAGCGTCAAGGCCTCAGTTAGGGAAAGCTTCAGGGCCTGAGTTAGGGACAGCCTCAGTTCTTAACTTAGGGACAGCGACAGGGCTTTCTTAGGGACAGTGTCAGGTCCTTGGTTAGAAATATGTCAGGATATTAACTCAGGCTAGTGTCCAGTTTTTATTTATTGCTGATACCAGGGCCTATATTAGGGGTAAATTCTGAGCTTACTTAGAGACAGTTTCAGGGCCTGAGTTAAGACTAGCATCAGAGCCTTTGTAAAGTACAGTGTCAGGGACTGAGTTAGGTATAGTGTCAGGGCTTTAGTTAGGGACAGTGTCAGCGCCTCAGTTAATATGAGCCTCCAAGCCTCAGTTAGGGACATGTTGACGGCCTCGGGACTAATTTTAGGCTCATAGTTAGAGACAGCATCAGGGATTTAGTTAGCATAAGAGGCTCGACAATAGCTAAAGACAAGTTTAGGTTAAGATCTAGGGATAGTGTCAGGAAGTGACCTAGGGATAGTGTCAAGACCATAGCTAATTAGAGCATCAGTGCCTAATTTAGGCCCAGTGTCAGGGCTTCAGGTAGGGACAGAATCTTAGCCTGACTTAGGGAGAGCGACAGGGCCTGAGTGATGCCTAGAGTCAGGGCCTTAGCTACGGACAGCGTCAGGGCATGACATAGGATCAACATAAGGGTCTCTGTAAGATCAGCATTAGAGTTTAGTTAAAGACATTATCAGGACCTCTGTGAGGGACAGCCTCAGGGCCTCACTTAGGGACAGTGTCAGGGCTAACTTTGGGAGAGTTTCAGGACCTTGGTAAGACATGGGTCAGGATATTAGCTCAGGATAATGTCAGGACTTTAGATATTGATGGTAGCAGCGCCTACGTTAGGGAAAGTTTCAAGGTGTTAGTTAGTAATAGCGGGTCTCTGATAGGTCCAGTGTCAGGTCCTCAGTTAGCAATAGTGTTAGGGCCTTAGTTACGGACAGTGTCAGGGCCGGATGTAGGGCGAGCATCTAGGCCTTAGTTCGGGACAGTTTCATGGTCTTGGGACTAAATTCAGTGCCTGAGGTAGGCACAGCCTAAGGGCTTCAGTTAGCATAAGAGGCAGGACATTAGCTAGTGACCGTGTCAGTTTAACATCTAGGGATAGTGTCAGGAAATGACCTAAGGATAGTGTGAAGACCTTTGTTACTGAGACTCTCAAGGCCTTTTTCAGAACCAGTGTTAGGGCTTCAGGTAGGGACAGCATCAGTGCCTGACGTAGGGAGAGCGATAGGGGCTGAGTGAGGCATAGCATCAGACCCTTAGCTGGGGACACTGTCAGGGCATGACTTAGGAAGAGAATCAGCGTCTCTCTTGGATCAGCCTTAGGGTCTTAGTTAAAGACATGATCAGGGTCTGAGTTAGTCACAGCATCAAGGCCTGAGTTAGTTACAGAACGCTTCAGGGCCTCACTTAGGGATAGTGTCAGGGCTTACTTTAGGACAGTTTCAGGACCTTGGTAAGAAATGGGTCCGGTTATTAGCTCCAGATAATGTCAGGACTTTAGATATTGATGGCAGCAGCCCTTAGTTAGAGACAGTGTCAGGCCCTGAGTTACGACTAGCATCAGAGTCTTTGTTAGGTACAATGTACGGGACTGAGTTAGGAGTAGAGTAAGGGCCTTAGTTAGTGACAATGTCAGGGCCTGACTTAGGGAGAGTGACACGGCCTGAGGGAGGCCTAGCGTCAGGCCCTTAGCTGGGCACACTGTCAGGGCATGACTTTGGAGCAGCATCAGAGTCTTTGCTGGGTCAGCATTAAGGTCCTCATTAAATACATGATCAGGGCCTGAGTTAGTCACAGGTTCAAGGCTTCAGATAAGGAAAGCTTCAGTGCCTGAATTAGGGACAGCCTCAGGTCTTCACTTAGGGACAGCATCAGGGTTTACTTTGGGACAGTTTCAGGACCTTGGAAAGACATAGGTCAGAATATTAGCTCAGGATAATGTCAGGACGTTAGATACTGATGGCAGCAGGGCCTTAGTTACAGACAGTTTCAGGGCCTGACTTAGGCCTAGCATCAGAGACTTTGTTAGGTACAGTATAAGGGACTGAATTAGGAATAGTGTCAGGGCCTTGCTTAGGGACAGTGTCAGGGTCTGATTTAGGTGTACTGTCTGAGACCTAGTTAGGGACAGTGCTAGGGCCTGAGTTAGGATTAGTGTCAAGGCCTTATTTAGGACCAATTTCAGGGACTTAGTTTGGACTAGCATCAGAGCCATTGTTAGGAATGGTATGAGGGCCTCAGTTAGGCCTACTGTCAGGGTCTTAGTTAGGGACAGTGTTAGGGCCTGAGTTAGGATTAGTGTCAAGGCCTTATTTAGAACCAATTGTAGGGCTTTTGTTTGGAGTAGCAACAGAGCCTTTGTTAGGTATCATGTAGGGGCCTAAGTTAGGTGTAGTGTCAGGGCCATTGTTAGGGATATTATCAGTGCCTGACTTAGGAGAAGCTCAGGGCCTTAGCCAGGGAAAGTGTCAGGGCCTTAGTTAGTGACATTATCAGGGCCTGAATTAGCAGTAGTGTCAAAAGTCCTTAGTGAGGAGAGTAAGGAGTAAGTTAGGAATCAGGCCCTGACACTGTCCTTAACTAAGTCCCTGACACTACTAGTAACACAGGCCCTGATCTGATTCCTATTATAGGCCGTGAGGCTAATCTTAACTAAGGCCCTGACACTGGCCCTAACTAAAACTGTGACACTACTCTTAACTCAGGCCCTGACACTGTCACTTACAAACCTCTGACACTATTCCTAACTCAGGCACTGACACTGTCCCTAACTAAGGCCCTGACAATACTCCTAACACAGGCCCTGACACTGTCTCTAATTAAGGCCCTGATACTACTCTGAACTCAGCAGTGACACAGTCCCTAACTTAGGCCCTGACTCTACTCCTAACTCAGGAAGTGACACTGTCATTAACTAAAGCCTTGACACTATTCATAACTCACGCCCTAACACTACTCCTAAATCATGCCCTGGCAATGTCCCTAACTTAGGCCCTGACACTATTCCTAAATCAGGCGCTGATACAATACCTAAGGAAGGCCCGGACATTACTCCTAACTCAGGCCCTGAAAAAGTTCCTAACTAAGGCCGACGCAATTCCTAACTCAGGCACTGACACTGTCCCGAAATAAGGCCCTGAAACTATTCCTGAGGTGCTGATACAATACCTAATGAAGGCACTGATGTTACTCCTAACTAAGGCCCTGACACTACTCCTAACTCAGGCAATGACACAGTCCCTAACTAAGGTCCTGACACTACTGCCAACTCAGGCACTGCCAGTGTCCATAACTAAGGCCCTGACACTACTCCTTACTCAGGCACTGAGAGTCTCCCTAACAACGGCCCTCACACTACTCCCAACTCAGGTACTGACGCCGTCCCTAAGTAAGGCCCTGACACTACTCTCAACTCAGGCACTGATGCTGTCCCTAACTAAGGCTCTGACACTACTCCCAACTCAGGCACATATGCTGCCCTAACTACGGCCATAACACTACTCCCAACTCAGGCACTGACACTGTCCCTAACTAAGGCCCTCACACTACTCCTAACTCAGCCTCTGACACTGTCCCTAACTTAGGCTCTCACACGACTCCCTCCTTAGGCACTGACATGCTCCCTAACGTAAGCCCTGAGACTATTTCTACCTCAGGCCCTGACACTGTCCCTAACTAAGGCCCTGATAGTACTCACAACATAGGAACTGAGACTATCCCTAAATACGCGCTGAGAGTACTCCCAACACAGGCACTGACACTGTTCCTAACTAAAGCCCTGAGACTACTCCTAACTCACACCGTGATATTGTCCATAACTAAGGCCCTGACACTATTCCAAACTCAGGCACTGACACTGTCCCTAACTAAGGTCCTGACACTCCTCTCAACTCAGGCACTAACACTGTCCCTAACTAAGGACCTGTCACTACTTTTAACTCAGGCCCTGACACAGTCCCTAACAAAGGTCCTGACACTACCCCCAACTCAGGCACTTACATTGTCCCTAACTACGTCCCTCACACAAGTCCCAACTCAGGCACTGAAGCCATCCCTATCTAAGGCTCTGACACTACTCCCAACTCAGGCAATGATGCTGTCCTTACTACAGCCATAACACTACTCCCAACTCAGGCACTGACACTGTCCCAAATTAAGGCCCAGACAATAGAACCAACTCAGGCAGTGACACTGTCCCTAAGTAAGGCCCAGACACTACTCCTAACTCAGGCTCTGACACTGTCCGTAACTTAGGCCCTACTCTACTCCTTACTTAGGCACTGACACACACCTTAACTAAGGTCCTGAGTCTACTTCTACCTCAGGCCCTGACACTGTCCCTAACTAAGGACCTGATACTACTCTCAACTCAGGCACTGACACTGTTCCTAACTAAGGCCTTGACACTACTCTTAACTCATGCCGTGACACTGTCCCTAACAAAGACCCTGACACTATTCCCAACTCAGGCACTGACACTCTCCTTAACTAAGACCCTGACAATACTCCCATCTCATCCACTGACACTGTCCCTAAGGCTCTGACACTACTTCCAAATCAGGCACTGACATTGTCACTACTTAAGGCCCTGACCCTATTCTCAAGTCAGGCACTGACACTGTCCCTATTTAAGCCCTGACACTACGGCCTACTCAGGCACTGACACTGTCCCTAACTAAGTCCCTGACATTACTCCCAACACCGGCACTGACACTTTCACTAACTAAGGCCCTGAAACTACTAACAACTCAGGCTCTGACACTGTTCCTAACTACCGGTGTCAGACTGCTCCTAACTCAAGCACTGACACTATTCCTAACACATTCACTGACACTGTTCCTAACTAAGGTCCTGAGACTACTCCTAACTCAGGCCCTAACACTGTCCGTAACTTAGGCCCTCGCACTACTCCCAAATCAGGCACTGATGCTGTCCCTAATTAAGGGTCTGACACTACTCCCAATGAGACACTGACACTCTTCCAAATTTAGGCCTTGACACTACTCTTAACTCAGGCCCTGACACTGTCCATAATAAAGACCCTGACACTACTCCCAACACAGGTGCTGACACTCTCCATAATTAAGGCCCTGACACTACTCCCACCTCAGGCCCTGACATTGTCCCTAATAAAGGCCCTGACACTAATCCCATCTCAGCCACTGACACTGTCCCTAACTAACGTCCTGACACTATTCCCAACTCTGGCACTGACAGTGTCCCTTTTAAGGCCCTGACACAACTACCAACATAGGCACTGACACTTTCGCTAAATAAGGCAGTGAGACTACTCCTTACATAGGCACTGACACCATCCCTAACTGGACCCTGACACTACTCCCAACTCAGGCACTGACACTGTCCAGAACTACTGCCTTGACATTACTCCCAAATCTGGAACTGAAACTGTCACTAACTATGTCCCTGACAGTAGTCACAACTCAGGCCCTGACACTGTCCATCCCTAACTACCACTCTCACACTACTCCTAACCCAGGCCCTGACACTATTCCTAACACGATCGCTGACACCATCCGTAACTAAGGTCCTGAG
Organism: Balaenoptera physalus; assembly: GCF_965194825.1. Taxonomy (NCBI): domain Eukaryota; kingdom Metazoa; phylum Chordata; class Mammalia; order Artiodactyla; family Balaenopteridae; genus Balaenoptera; species Balaenoptera physalus. Next base: position 128,434 of record NW_028125660.1, on the reverse strand, counting down.
ATTACACTTAACTCACGCCCTGACCTTGTCCCTAACAAAGACCCTGACTTTTATCCCAACTCAGGCACTGACAAAGTCCCTTACTAATGCCGTGACACTACTGCCAACACAGGCACTGACACTGTCCGTAACTGAGGCCCTGAGAGTACTACAAACTCATGCCCTGACACTGTCCGTAACTTAGGCCCTGACACTACTCCCAACTCAGTCACTGATGCTGTACCTAACTAAGGCCCTAAGACTACTCCTACCTCAGGCCCTGACAATGTCCCTAACTAAGGCCCTGATACTTCTCCCAACTCAGGCACAGGCAGTGTCCCTAACTGAGGCAATGATACTACTCCCAACTCAGGCACTAAGGCTCTGGACCTTTGGGATGACAAGCACCATGGAGCATTGTGATGACAAGGGCATGGAGCATTGTGATGACATGGGACATGGAATATTGTTATGAAAGGGGGCATGGAGTATTGTGATGAAAGTGATCATGGATCATCTTGATTAGTGGGGTCATGGAGCATTGTGATGACAATGATCCTGGAGCATTGTGATGAAATGTGTCAGGGAGCATTGTGATGAAAGGGACCATGGGCCATTTTGATGACAAGGGCCATGGAGATTTGTGATGAGAGGGGACATGGACCACTGTGATGAAAGTGGTCATGGAATATTTTGATGAAAATCGCCATGGGGCATTGTGATGACAGGGGTCCTGGAACACTGGGATGATAGGCGTCATGGAATATTGTGCTTACAGGTGTCCTGGAGCATTGGGATGACAAGGGTCATGGAATATTGTGATGAAAGGCGTCACGGATCATTCTGATGACACGGTTTACAGGACATTGCGGTGTCAGGGATCATGGAGCATTGTGATGAAAAGTGTACTGGAGCACTGTGATTACAGGGGTCCTGGATCATTGTGATGACAAACGCTATGGAACATTATGGTGACATGTGTCATGGACAATTGTGATGACAAGGGCCTGGAGTATTCTAAAGATAAGAGTCATGGAACATTGTAATGGCAAGGGCCATGGAGCATTGTGATGACAGGGGGCATGGAGCTTTGTGATTACAAGGTCATGGAGCATTGTGAGAAAAGTGTCATGGAGCATTGTGATGACAAGGGTCATGGAGCATTTTGATGACAAGAGTCATGGAGCATTGTGATGAAAGTGGTCAGGGAGCATTGTGATGAAAATGGTCATGGGGCATTGTGATGAAAAGGACCATGGACCATTGTGATGACAGGTGTCATGGAGCACTGTGATGATAGGCATGGAGCCTTTATTGCAATGGCCATGGAGCATTGCAATGAAAGGGGTCATAGATCATTGTGATTAAAGGGGTCATGGGGCATTGTGATGAAAAGTGACATGGATCATTATAATTAGAGGTTTCATGGAGGATTGTGATGACAAGCGCCATTGAGCATTGTGATGACAAGGGCCATAGAGCATTGTGATGAAAGTGGTCATGGAGCATTGTGATGAAAGGGGGTATGGAGCATTGTGATGTCAAGGGTCATGAAGCATTGTGAGGATAAGGGCGTGGAGCATTGTGATGACAAGGGTCATGGAGCCCTGTCATGACAGGGGTCATGGAGCAGTGTGAGGAAAAGGGCCATGGAGCATTATGATGACAGCAGTCATGGGGCATGGTGATGAATGTTGTCATGGTGCATTGTGATGACAAGGTCCTGTAGCTTTGTGATGACAATGGCCACAGAACTTTGAGTTTACAAGGGTCATGGAGCATTGTGATGACTGGGACCATGGAGCAATATGATGACAAGAGCCATGGAGCATTGTGATGACAGGGGTCATGGAGCATTGTGGTGACAGGTGGCATGGGCATTGTGATGAAATGGATACAGCAACGTTGTGATTAAAGGGTTCATGGATCATTGTGATTACAGGGATCATGGATCATTATGATGAAAGAGGTAATGGACCTTTGTGATGACAGCGGTAATAGGGCATTGTGGTGACAGGGGACATAGATCATTGCGATAAAAGTGTAATGGAGCACTGTGATTACAGGGGTCCTAGATCATTCTGATGACAAGAGCCATGGAACACTGTGATGAAAAGGGTCACGGAGCATTGTGATGAAAATGGTCTGGAGCATTCTGAAAACAAGGGTCATGGTGCATTGTGATGACAAGGGTCATGGAGCATTGTGATGATAGTGGTCATGGGGCCTTGTGATGACAGAGTGCATGGAGCATTGTGATGAGAGGGGCACTGCAGAATTGTGTTGAAAGGGGTCCTGGATCATTGTGATGACAGGGATCATGATTCATTGTGATGGCAGGGGTCATGGAACATGGTGATGAATTGGGTCATGGGATATTGTGATGACAAGGGCCATGGAGTATTATGATGTCAGTGGTCATGGGGAATTGTGATGACAGGGGTAATGGAGAATTGTGATGAAAGGTGTCATGGAGCACTGTGATTACAGGGGACATGGAACATTGTAATGACAAAGGCCATGGTGCATTGTGATGACAGGTGTCATGGAGTATTGTGATGAAAGGCATCTTGGAGTATTGTGAGGAATAGGGTCATGGGGCATTGTGAAGACAGGGGCCATGGAGAATTGTGATGAAAATGGTCATTGATGTTTGTGATGAAATGTGCCAGGGAGCATTGTGATGACATGGGTTATGGATTATTGTGATGACAGGGGTCATGGAATATTGTGACGAAAAGGGTCATGGGTCATTGTGATGACAGGGATCATGGGCATTGTGATGAGAAAGGCCATGGGGCATTGTGATGACAGTGGTCATATAGCATTGTGAATGACAGGGGCCATGTAGAAGTGTGATGACAAGTGTCATGGAGCATTGTGACGACAGGTGTCATGGAACATTGTGATGACATGGACATGGACCATTCTGATGACAAGTGTTTTGGAGCATTGTGATGAAAAGTGCATGGAGCATTGTGATGACAGGGATCATGGAGCATTGTGAAGACAAGTATCATGGAGCATTTTGATGACAGTGTTCATGGAGCATTGTGATGACAAGTGGCATGGAGCATTGTGATTATAGGGGTCTTGGAGCATTGTGATTAGAGTGGCCATGGAGCATTGTGATGACAGGGTGCATGGAACCTTTTGATGAAATGGGGCCTAGAGCATTGTGGTGAGAGGGGTCATGGAGCACTATGATGACAAGTGTCATGGACATTGTGATGAAAGTGGTCATGGAGCTCTGTGATTTTAGGGGCCATGGAGCACTGTAATGAAAAGGGCATGGAGCAATATGATGACAATGATAATGGAGCATTGTGATGAAAGACGTCAGGGAGCATTGTGATGAAAGGGGCCATGGGGTATTGTGATGACAAGAGCCATGGAACATTCTGATGAAAGGGGTCATGGACCAATGTGCTGAATGCTCCACAGTAATCAAAATGCTCCATGAGCCATGTCATCACAATGCTCCATGACCACTTTCATCACAATGCCCCATGACCACTTTCATCACAATGCCCCATCAACCATTTCATCACAATGCTCCATGACCCCTTTCATCACAATGATCCATGACCACTTTCATCACAATGCTGCATGACCACTGACATCTCAAGGCTCCATGGCCCTTGTCATCACAATGCTCCATGACCCCTGACTTCACAATGCTCCATTACCCTTGTCATCACAATGCTCCATGACCTTATCCTCACAATGCTCCATGACCCTTGTCATCACAATCCTCCATGAACTCTGTAATCACAATGATCCATGACCAATTTCATCACAATGTCCCAATACCACATTCATCGCAAAGCTACATGACACATTTCATCACAATACACCATGACCATTGTCATCACAAGTCTCCATGCCCTTATCCTCACAATGTTCCATGACCGCTTTCATCACAATGATCCATGAAACTTACCATCACAGTGCTCCATGACCCCTGACATCACAATGCTCCATGCCACCTTTCATAACAATGTACCATGCCCCCTGTCATCACAATGCTCCATGACTCCTGTCCTTACAATGCTCCATGGATATTGTCATCAAAATGCTCCCTAGCGCTTTTGATCTCAGTGCTCCATGACGACATTCATTACAAAGCTCCTTGACCCTTTCATGACAATGCTCCATGGCCCTTGTCATAACCATGCTCCATGACCACGTTCAACAAAATGCTCCTTGACACCTTTCCTCACAAGGCTCCATGGCCCTTGTCATCACAAGTCTCCATGCCCTTATCATCACAATGTTCCATGACCGCTTTCATCACAATGATCCATGACACTTACCATCACAGTGCTCCATGACCCCTGTCATCACAATGCTCCATGCCACCTTTCATAACAATGTACCATGCCCCCTGTCATCACAATGTTCCATGACTCCTGTCCTTACAATGCTCCATGGACATTGTCATCAAAATGCTCCCTAGCGCTTTTGATCTCAATGCTCCATGACGACATTCATTACAAAGTTCCTTGACCCTTTCATGACAATGCTCCATGGCCCTTGTCATAACCATGCTCCATGACCACATTCAACAAAATGCTCCTTGACACCTTTCCTCACAAGGCTCCATGGCCCTTGTCATCAGAAATCTCCATGACGCTTGTCATCACAATGCTCCATGACCCATGTCATCACAATGCTCCACGCCCATATCCTCACAATCCTCCATGATCCCTGTAATCACAATGTTCCATGACCCCTTTCAGCACAGTGCTCCATGGTCCTTGTCATCACAATCCTCCATGAACTCTGTAATCACAGTGATCCATGACCCCTTTCATCACAATGCCCCAATACCACTTTCATCACAAAGCTACTTGACCCCTTACATCACAATACACCATGACCATTGTCATCACAAGTCTCCATGCCCTTAACATCACAAAGTTCCATGACCCCTTTCATCACAATGATCCATGACCCTTGTCATCACAATGCTCCATGAGCCCTGTCTTCACAATGCTCCATGCCCCCTTTCATCACAATGTGCCATGCCCCATGTCATTACAATGCTCCATGACCTTATCCTGGCAATGCTCCATGACACCTCTCATTGCAATGATCCATGACCCCTTTCATCACAATGCTCCATGACCCCTTTCATCACAATGCTCCATGGCCTTATCATCAAAATCCTCCATCAACCTTGTCATTGCAATGATCCAATACCCCTTTCATCACAGTGCTCCCTGACCCTTGTCATCACAATGCTCCATGGCCTTTGGAATAACCATGTCCATGACACCTTCCATTACAATGCTCCATGACCATTGTCATCACAATGCAACATGATCCCGTTTATCACAATGATCCATGACCTCTTTCATCACAATGCTCCAATGCCACTTTCATCGCAATGCTCCATGCCCCATTTCATCACAATGACACATGACTCCTGCCCTCACAATGCTCCATGGACATTGTCATCAAAATGTTCCATAGCACTTTTCATCACAATGCTCCATGAGCCTTGTCTTCACAATGCTCCATGCCCACTTTCATCACAATGTGCCATGCCCCCTGTCATTTCAATGCTCCATGCCCTTATCCTGACAATGCTCCATGACACCTGTCATCACAATGACCCATGACCCCTTTCATCAGAATGCTCCATGACCCCTCTCATTAGAATGCTCCATGACCCATCACAATGTTCCATGACCCATTTCATCACAAGGTTCCATGACCCCTTTCATCACAATATTTCATGACCCCTGTCATCCCAATGTTCCAGGACCCCTGTCATCTCAATGCCCCATGGTGCTTTTCATCACAATGTGCCATGAACACTTTCATCACAATGCTCCATGCCCCCTGTCATCACAATGCTCCATGGCCCCTGTAATCAAAATGCTCCATGACACTTTCATCATGATGCTCCATGGCACTTGTCACGACAATGCTCCAGGTCCCTTCTCATCACAATGATCAATGGCACTTGTCATAACAATGCGCCATGATCCCTGTCATCACTATGCTCCATGACCACATTCATCACAATGCTCCATGATCACTTTCATCACAATGCTCCAAGGCCTTTGTCATCACAATGCTCCATGGCGCCTTTCTTCACAATCCTCCATTATACCTGTAATCACAATGATCCATGACCCCTTTCATCACAATGCCTCAGGACCCCTTTCATCACAATGCTCCATGACCACTTTCATCACAATGCTACATGACCACTGACATCACAAGGCTCCATGGCCCTTGTCATCACAATGCTCCATGACCCATGACTTCACAATGATCCATGACTGAATTCATCACAAAATTCCATGATCCTTGTCATCGCAATGCTCCATGACCCCTGTCTTCACAATCCTCCATTACTCTTGTCATCACAATGCTCCAAGCCCTTATCATCACAATGCTCCATGACCCTTGTCATCACAATCCTCCATGAACTCTGTAATCACAATGATCCATGACCAATTTCATCACAATGCCCCAATACCACTTTCATCACAAAGCTACATGACCCTTTTCATCACAATACACCATGACCATTGTCACCACAAGTCTCCATGCCCTTATCATCACAATGTTCCATGACCCCTTTCATCGCAATGATCCATGACCCTTGTCATCACAATGCCCCATGACCCCAATTATCACAATGCTCCATGGCTCGTGTCATCAGAATGCTCCATGGCCATATCATCAAAATGCTCCATCACCCCTGTCATTGCAATGATCCATTACCCCTTCCATCATAGTGTTCCTTGACCCTTGTCATCACAATGCTCCATGGCCTTTGGAATAAACATGTCCATGACACCTTTCATCACAATGCTCCATGACCCTTGTCATCACAATGCTCCATGATCCCTTTTATCACAATGATCCATGACCTCTTTCATCACAATTCTCCAATACCACTTTCATCGCAATGCTCCATGCCCCATTTCATCACAATGACATAAGAACCCTGTCATCACAATGCTCCATGGACCTTGTCATCAAAATGCTCCTTTGCACTTTTCATCACAATGCTCTATGATGATTTTAATCAGAAAACTCCTTGACCCATTTCATAACAATGCTCCATGGCAATTGTCATCACAATGCCCCATGACCCATTTTATCACAATGCTCCTTGACCCGTGTCATCACAATGCTCCATGGACCTTGTCATCAAAATGCTCCTTTGCACTTTTCATCACAATGCTCTATGATGATTTTAATCAGAAAGCTCCTTGACCCATTTCATAACAATGCTCCATGGCAATTGTCATCACAATGCCCCATGACCCATTTTATCACAATGCTCCTTGACCCGTGTCATCACAATGTTCCATGGCCCTTGTCAGCAAAATGCTCCATGGCCCTTGTCATAACCGTGCTCCATGACCACATTCATCACAATGCTCCTTTAAACCTTTCCCCACAAGGCTCCATGGCCCTTGTCATAACAAATCTCCATGACGCTTGTCATCACAATGCTCCATGACCCATGTCATCACAATGCTCCACGCCCATATCCTCACAGTCCTCCATGATCCCTGTAATCACAAGGCTCCATGACCCCTTTCATCACAATGCTCCATGAAAATTTTCATCACAATGCTCCAATACCTCTGTCATCACAATGTTCCCTGCCCTTGTCATTATAATGCTCCAGAACTGTTGTCATCATAATGCTCCATGCCCATGTCATAGCAATGCTCCATGACACTTATCATCACAATGCTCCATGGCCCCTTTCATCACAATGCTAAATGACCACTGTCATCACAATGCCCCATGACAACTGGCATCAAAATTCGCCATGGCACTTGTTATCACAATGCTCCATGGCTCTTGGCATCACATTGGTCCATGGTGCTTTTCATCACAATGCTCCAGGACAACTTTCATCACAGTGCTCCATGACCCGTGTCATCTCAATGCTCCATGGCCTTTTTTTCACAATGCTCCATGGCCCCTATAATCACGCTGCTGCATAACCACTTTCATCACAATGCTCCATGACCACTGTCATCTCAATGCACCCTGACACCTGTCATCACAATTCGCCATGGCCCTTGTCATCACAATGCTCCAAGAACCGTGTCATCACAATGGTCCAGGACACTTGTCATCACAATGATTCATGACCACTTTCATCACAATGCTCCATGACCCCTGTCATCACAATGCTTCATGATACTTTTCATCACAATTTTAGATGACCACTGTCATCACAATGTCCCATGACAACTGTCATCACGATTGGCCATGGCCCTTGTCATCACAGTGCTCCATGAAACGTGTCATCAAAATATTCCAGGACACTTGTCATCACAATGATCCATGACCCCTTACATCACAATGCTCCTTGACCTCTGTCATCACAATGCTCGATGGCCTATGTATTCACAATGCTCCATGGCCCCTGTAATCACATTGCTCCATGATCTTTCTATCCCAATGCTCCATGACCACTGTCATCACAATGCCCCATGATGCCTGTCATCATAATGCTCCATGGCCCCTTTCATCACATTGCTCCATGACCCCTGTCATCACAATGTTCCATGACAGTTGTCATTACAATTCTCAATGACCCCTGTCATCACAGTGTACCCTGCCCATTTCATCACAATGCTCCCTGGCCCTTGTAATCACAATGCTCCAAGCCCTTGTCATCACAATGCTCCAGGACAACTTTCATCACAGTGCTCCATGAACCCTGTCATCTCAATGCTCCATGGCCTTTTTATTCACAGTGCTCCATGGACCCTATAATTCACGCTACTCCATGACCATTTTCATCAGAATGCTCCATGACCACTGTCATCTCAATGCCCCATGACACCTGTCATCACAATTCGCCATGGCCCTTGTCATCACAATGCTCCAAGAAACGTGTCATCACAATGGTCCAGGACACTTGTCATCACAATGATCCATGACCACTTTCATCACAATGCTCCATGACCCCTGTCATCACAATGTTCCATGATACTTTTCATCACAATGCTAGATGACCACTGTCATCGCAATCCCCCATGACACCTGTCATCACAATTTGCCATGGCCCTTGTCATCACAGTGCTCCATGAATCGTGTCATGAGAAGGTTACAGGACACTTGTCATCACAATGATCCATGACCACTTTCATCACAATGCTCCATGACCACTGTAATCACAGTACTCCATGGCCTATGTATTCACAATGCTCCAAAGCCCCTGTAATCACATTGCTCCATGATCCCTTTCATCACAATGCTACATTACCCTTGTCATCACAATGTTCCCTGCCCATGTCACCACAGTGTTTCATGATCATTGTCATCACAATTCTCCGTGACCGCTGTCATCGCAATGCTCCAGGACCATTTTCATCACAATGCCGCATGAGCCCTATCATCACAATGCTCCATTGCCTTTGTCATCACAATGCTCCAACACCCCAGTCTTCACTACGCTCAATGACCCTTGTCATCAAAATGCTCCATGCCGTTGCCAACACAATGCTCCCAGGCCCCTGTAATCACAATACTCCATGCCCTTGTCATCACAATGCTCCAGAACTCTTGTCATCATAATGCTCCATGCCCGTGTTATCACAATGCTCCATGACACTTGTCATCACAAAACTCCATGGCTTTTGTCATCACCATGCTCCATGGCCCCTGTCATCACAGTGCTCCATGTTACTTTTCATCACAATGCTACATGGCCACTGTCATCAGAATGCCCCATGACACCAGTCATAATAATTTGCCATGGCCCATGTCATCACAATGCTCCATGAACCGTGGCATCACAAGGTTCCAGGACACTTGTCATCACAATGATCCATTGCCACTTTCAACACAAGGCACCATTACACCTGTCATCTCAATGCTCCATGGCCTTTGCATTCACAATGCTCCATGGCCCCGGAATCACAGTGCTCCATGACCCCTTTCATCACAATGATCGAAGGCCCCTCATCACAATGCTCCATAATCCCTGTCAGCACAATGTTGCATGACACTTGTCATAACAATGTTCCATGACTCCTGTGATCACAAAGTTCCCTGTCCATGTCATCACAATGCTCCAAGTCCACTGTAATCACAATGCTCCATGCCCTTTTCATCACAATGCTCCAGAATTCTTGTCATCACAAAGTTCCATGACCATGTCACCAAAATGCTCCATGACACATGTCAACCCAATTTTCCATGACACTTGTCATCACAATGCTCCATGGCTCTTGTCATTACAATGCTCCACGCCCCTTGTCATCACAATGGTTCATGACCTTGTCATCAAATGCTGCATGGCTCATGTAATCATAACGCTCCATGTACTTGTCATCACAATGTTACAGAACCCTGCTCATCACAATTTTCCATGACCATGTCATCACAATGCTCCAGGACACTTTTCTTCACAATGCTCCATGGCGCTTTTCATCACAATGCTCCATGAACACTTTCATCACAACGCTCCATAAGCCATTTAATCACAATCCTCCATGCGCCTTGCATCACAATGTTCTATGACTTCTGTCATCACAATGTTCCATGACCCCTGTCATCACAATGCCCCATGACCCCTGTAATCACAATGTTCCATGGCCCTTGTCATGACAATTCTCCATGACCCGTGTCATCACAATGCTCCATGATCGCTGTAATCACAGTGATTCATGACACCTTTACTCACAATGCTCCAGGACGCCTTTTAGCACAATACTCCATGCCCCTTGTTGTCACAATGGTCCATGACCTTTTCATCAAATGCTCCATGACCCATGTAATCACAACGCTCCATGTACATGTCATCACAATGCTCCATAACCACTGTCATCACAATGCTCCATGACCCCTGTCATCAAAACGTTCCATGACCATTGTCATCACGATGCTCCATGACGATATTCATCATGGTGCTCCATGACGATTTTCATCACAGTGCTCCATGATCATTTTCATCACAATGCTCCCTAACCCCTTTCATCACAGTGCTCCATGGCCCTTGTCATCACAAAGCACCATGCCATTTTCTTCACAATGTTCCATGGCCTCTGTAATCACAATGATCCGTGCATTGTCAACACAATGCTCCACCACACTTTTCTTCACAATGCTCCATGCCGGTGTCATCACAATGCTCCATGACTCCTGTCATCACAAGGCTCCATGACACTTGTCATCACAATGCTCCATGGCCCTTGTCATCACAATGCTCTATGGTGATTTTCATCACAATGCTCCAGGACTTCTTTCATCACAATGCACCATGACCCTTGTTATCACAATGCTCTCTGGTGCTTTTCATCACAATTGCTGTGACCACTTTCATCACAATGCTCCATGGCACTTGTCGTCACAATGCCACATGACCCCTTTCATCACAATGCTCCATGATGCCTGCCATCAAAAAGCTCCATGGTCTTTTTCAACAAAATGTTCCATGTCCCCTCTAATTACAGTGCTACATGACCGCTCTCATCACAATGCTCCAGACCCCTTTCATTGCAAAGCTCCGTGAACCTTGTCATCAAAATGCCCCATGACAACTTTCATCTCAATGCTCCATGACCTTAGTCATAACCATGCTCCATACCCTTATTATAACAAAGGTCCATGACCCTTTCATCACAACGATCCACCACACCTTTCATCACAATGCTCCATGACCCCTGTCAACACAATGCTCCATGGACCTAGTCATCACAATGCCCTAAGGCCCCTGTAGTCAAAATGATCCATGACCCATTTCCTCACAAGTCTTCAATACCTCTTTCATCACAATGCTCCATGCCATTTGTCATCACAGTGCTCCATGGCCTTGTCATCAAATGCTCCTTGGCCTCTGTAATCACAACGCTATATGCACTTGTCGTCACAACGCTCCATGACTCTTGTCTTCAATATTCTCTAGGGCGTTTTTCATTACAAAGCTCCATAACCCATTTAATCACAATGCCCCATGGCCCTTGTCTTCAATATTCTCCATGGCGCTTTTAATCACAATGCTCCACAACAACTTTCATCACAGTGCTCCATTACCCCTTTTATCACAATGTTCCATAAACATTGTCATCACAATGCTCCATGCCCCTTTCATCACAATGCTGTATGACCCATGTCATCGCAATGATCTTTAACCCCATTCATCACAATTCTCCACGGCCTTTGTCATTAAAATGCTCCATGGCTCCTGTAATCAAAGTGCTCCACGACACCTTTCATCACAATGCTCTATAACTCCTTACATCACAATGCTCCATGACACCTGTCATCAAAATGCTCCATGGCCCTTCTCATCACAATGCTCCAGAACTCTTGTCTTCACAATGCTCCATGACCACTGTCATCACAATATTCCATGACGCTTGTCATCACAATGCTCCATGGCGCTTTTCATCATAATGCTCCATAACCCCTTTCATCACAATGCTCCATGACCATTGTCATCACAATGCTCCATGCCCCTATCATCACAATGCTCCATGACCCCTGTCAACGCAGTGATCCATGACCTCTTTCATCAAAATGCTCCATCACACCAGTCATCACACTTGTGGTGACAAGGGTCATGTAACTTTGTGATAACAAAGGCCATGAAGCATTGTGATGAAAGGTGTCATGGAGCACTGCGATTAAAAGGGTCATGGATCATTGCGGTGACAGGGGTCATTGATCATTGTGATGACAAGAGCAATTGAGCATTGTGATGACAGGGGTCATTGGCAATTGTGATGACAGGGGGCATGGAGCATTGTGATGAAAGGGGTCATGGTGCATTTTGATGAGAGGTGTTATGGAGCATTGCGGTGACAAGTGTCATGGAGCTTTATGATGAAAGGGGGCATGGAGAATTATGTTGAATGTAGTAATGGAGCATTGTGATGAAAGGGGTACTGGAGCATTGTGATGAAAGTGGTCATGGGGCATTGTGATGACAAGGGGCATGGAGCATTGTGATGACAAGCGCCATGGAGAATTTTGATGACAAGGGCCATGGAGCCTTGTGATGAAAGGGGTACTGGAGCATTGTGATGAAAGTGGTCATGGGGCATTGTGATGACAAGGGGCATGGAGCATTGTGATGACAAGCGCCATGGAGAATTTTGATGATAAGGGCCATGGAGCCTTGTGTTGAAAGGGTTAATGGAGCATTGTGATGAAAGGGGGCATGGAGCATTGTGATGACAAGGGCCATGTTGAATTATGATGACAAATGTCCTGGAGCATTGTGATGACAGGGGTCATAGGACATTGTGATGACAGGGGGCCTGGAGCATTGTAATGAAAGTGGTCATGAATCATTTTGATTACAGGGGGTATCGAGTATTTTGGTGACACGGGGCATGGAGCATTGTGATGAAAGGGGTACTGGAGCATTGTGATGACAAAGGGCTTAGAGCTTTGCGATGAAAGGATTAATTGAGTCTTGTGATGACAGGGGTCATGGATCATTGTGATGACAGGGGGCATGGAGCACTGTAATGAAATGGGTTATGGAGCACTGTGATTACAGGGGTAATTGTGATGCATTGTGATGAAAGGGGTCATGGGACAGGTGTAACGGAGCATTGTGATGAAAGGGGTCATGGCTCATTGTGATGAACTGGGGCATAGAGCATTGTGATGAAAGGGGTTATGGAGCACTGTGATTACAGGGATAATTGTGAGCATTGTGATTAAAGGGGTCATGGAGCATTCTGATGACAGTGGTCATGGGGAATTGTGATGAAAAGGGCCATGGATCTTTGTGATGACAGGCGTCATTTGGCATTGTGAATGACAGGGGCCATGGAGCATTTTGATGACAAGGGTCATGAGCATTATGATGACAGGGGTCATGGAGCAATGTGATGGTAAGTGCGTGGAGCACTGCGATGAAAGTGGTCATGGAGCCTTGTGATGATAAGGGCATGGAGCCTTGTGAAGATAAGGGCATGGAGCCTTGTGATGTCTATGGTCATGGAGCATTGTGATGAAATGGGTCAGGTAGAATTGTGATGAAAGTGGCCATGGATCATTGTGATTACAGGGTTCACGGAGGATTGTGATGACAAGTGCCATGGAGCATTGTGATGACAAGGGCCATGGAGCATTGTGATGAAAGGGGTCATGGAGCATTGTGATGATAAGGGCGTGTAGCATTGTGATGACAGTGGTCACAGAGCATTGTGACGATAAGGGCATGAAGCCTAGTTAAGGACAGTCTAGCAGCCTTGGGACTAAATTCAGTGCCTGAGGTAGGCACGGCATAAGGTCTTTAGTTAACATAAGATGTAAGACATTAGCTCGGGACAGGCTTAGGTTAAAGGCTAGGAATCGTGTCAGGAAATGATCTAAGGATAGTGTGAAGACCGTTGTTACTCAGAATATTGGGGCCTTATTCAGAACCAGTGTTAGGACTTCAGGTAGGGACTGCATCAGGGCCTGACTTAGGGAGAGTGACAGGGCCTGAATGAGGCCTAATGTCAGGCCCTTAGCTGGGCACACTGTCAGGGCATGACTTTGGAGCAGCATCAGCGTCTTTGCTGGATCAGCATTAAGGTCTTCGTTAGGTACATGATCAGGGCCTGAGTTAGTCACAGCTTCAAGGCTTCAGTTAAGGAAAGCTTCAGGGCCTGAGTTAGGGACAGCCTCAAGTCTTCACTTAGGGACAGGGTCAGGGCTTACTTTGGGACAGTTTCAGGACCTTGGAAAGACATAGGTCAGGATATTAACTCAGGATAATGTCAGGACTTTAGATAGTGATGGCAGCAGGGCATTAGCTACAGCCAGTTTCAGGGCCTGAGTTAGGCCTAGTATCAAAGACTTTGTTAGGTACAGTGTAAGGGACTGAGTTAGGAGTAGTGTCAGGGCCTTGCTTAGGGACAGTGTCAGGATCTGAGTTAGGTGTACTGTCAGAGACCTAGTTAGGGACAGTGCTAGGGCCTGAGTTAGGATTAGTGTCAAGGCCTTATTTAGGACCAATTTCAGGGCCTTAGTTTTGACTAGCATCAGAACCATTGTTAGGAATCGTATGGGAACCTGAGTTAGGCATACTGTCAGGGCCTTAGTTAGGGACACTTTTAGGGACTGAGTTAGGATTAGTGTCTAGGCCTTATTTAGGACCAATTATAGGGCTTTAGTTTGGACTAGCAACAGAGCCTTTGTTAGGTATCAGGTCGGGGCCTAAGTTAGGTGTACTGTCAGGGCCATTGTTAGGGACAGTATCAGGGTCTGACTTAGGAGAATTTGATGACCTAAGCCAGGGAATGTGTCAGGACCTTAGTTAGGGACATTATCAGGGCCTGAATTAGCAGTAGTGTCAAAAGTCCTTAGTGAGGAGAGTAAGGAGTAAGTCAGGACTCAGGCCCTGACACTGTCCTTAACTAAGGCCCTGACACTATGCGTAACACAGGCCCTGATCTGATTCCTATCATAGGCCCTGATGCTGGTCTTAACTAAGTCTCTGACACTGGTCCTAACTAAAGCTGTGACACTACTCTTAACTCAGGCCCTGACACTGTCCCTAACTAAGACCCTGCCACTACTCCCAACTAAGGCACTGACAGTGTCCATAACTAAGGCCCTGACACTACTCCTAACTCAGGGGCTGATAATATACCTAACACAGGCACTGATACTTCTCCTCACTTAGGCCCTGATATTCGCCCTAACTAAGGCCTTGACACTATTCCTAACTCAGGCAATGACACTGTTTCTAACTAAGGCCATGAAAGTACTCTTAAGTCAGGAACTCACACTGTCCCTAACTAAGGCCCTGACACTACTCCCAACTCAGGCACTGACACTGTCCCTAACTAAGGCCCTGACACTACTCTCAACTCAGGCACTAACACTGTCCCTAACTAATGACTTGACACTACTCTTTACTCAGGTCCTGCCACAGTCCCTAACAAAAGCCCTGACACTACCCCCAACTCTGGCACTGACAGTGTCCCTAACTACAAACCTCACACTTCTCACAACTCAGGCACTGAAGCCGTCCCTAAATAAGGCCCTGACACTACTCCTAAATCCGGCACTGATGCTGTCCCTAAATTAGGCCCTGACACTACTCCTTATTAGGCACTGACATGCTCCCTAACTAAGGACCTGAGACTACTTCTACCTCAGGCCCCGACACTGTCCCTAACTAAGGCCCTGATACTACTCCCAACTCAGGCACTGACACTCTCCCTAACTAAGGCCTTGGAACTACTCTTAATTCATACCCTGACACTGTCCACAACTAAGACCCTGACACTAATCCCATCTCAGCCACTTACACTTTCCCTATGGCCCTGACACTATTTCCAACTCAGGCACTGACACTGTCCATACCTAAGGCACTGAAATTCTCTCAACTAATGCACTAACATTGTACCTTACTAATACGCTAACACTACTGCCAACTCAGGCACTGACACTGTCTCTAACTAGGCCCTGACTCTATAGCCAACTCAGGCACTTACACTGTCCCCAATTAAGGCACTGACATTACTCCCAACTCCGACACTGAAACTGT
Organism: Balaenoptera physalus; assembly: GCF_965194825.1. Lineage (NCBI taxonomy): Eukaryota > Metazoa > Chordata > Mammalia > Artiodactyla > Balaenopteridae > Balaenoptera > Balaenoptera physalus. The sequence continues at coordinate 111,957 of NW_028125660.1, read as the reverse complement.
TCCTAACTACCGGTCTCAGACTACTCCTAACTCAGGGCCTGACACTATTCCTAACACAGTCACTGACACTGTACTTAACTAAGGCCCTGAGACTACTCCTAAATCAGGCCCTGAGACTGTCAGTAAACTAGACCCTGGCACTACACACAACTCAGGCACTGACGCTGGGCCGAACTAAGGGTCTGACACTAGTCCCAACACAGACACTGACACTCTACAAAATTAAGGCCTTGACAATACTCTTAACTCAGGCTCTGACACTGTGCATTATAAAGACCCTGACACTAATCCCAACTCAGGCACTGGCGATGTCTCTAACTAAGGCAATGGCACTACTCCCAAATCAGGCGCTGATGCTGTGCAGAACATAGGCCCTGGCACTACTCCCAACTCAGGCATTGACACTGTCCGTGACTAAGGGTCTGACACTACTCCCAACGCAGACACTGACACTCTACCAATTTAAGGCCTTGACACTACTGTTAACTCAGGCCCTGACACTGTCCATACTAAGGAACCTGACACTAATCCCAACTCAGGCACTGACACTGTCCATAACTAAGGTCCTGACACTACTCACAACCCAGGTACTGGTGCTGTCCCTAACAAAGGCACTGGCACTACTCCCATCTCAAGCACTGACCCTATCCCTAATTAAGGCCCTGACACTACTCCCAACTCAGGCACTGACACTGTCCCTAACTAAGGCACTGAAATTACTCCCAAATCAGGCAATGACGCTGTCCCTAACTAGGGCCATGACACTACTCCCAAGTCAGGCACTGACACTGTTGCTAACTTAGGCCCTTACACTACTCACAACCCAGGCCCTGACACTGTCCCTAAATACCACTCACACTACTCCTATATCTGGCCCTAACAATATTCCTAACACAGTCACTGACACTGTCCCTAACTAAGGCCCTGAGACTACTTCTAACTCAGGCCCTGACACTGTCCCTAACATAGGCCCTGACACTACTTCCAACTCAGGCACTGACATTGTCCCTACCTAAGGCCCTGACCCTATTCTCAACTCAAGCACTAATACTGTCACTTCCTAATGCCCTGACACTACTGCCAACTCAGGCACTGACACTGTCCCTAACTGAGGCCCTGAGAATACTGCTTACTCAGGCCCTGACACTGCCCGTAACTTTGGCCCTGGCACTACTCCCAAGTCAGGCACTGACGCTGTCCCTAACTAAGGGTCTGAAAATACTCCCAACTCAGGCACTGACACTCTACCAAATTAAGGCCTTGACACTACTCTTAACTCAGGCCCTGACACTGTCCATAATAAAGACCCTGACACTAATCCCAACTCAGGCACTGACACTGTCCGTAACTAAGGCCCTGACACTAATCCCAACCCAGACACTGGCGCTGTCCCTAACTAAGGCACTGGCACTACTCCCAACTCAGACCCTGACACTATCCCTAATTAAGGCCCTGACACTACTCCTCACTCAGGCACTGAAACTGTCCCTAACTAAGGCCCTGAAACTACTCCCAACAGAGGCACTGACACTGTCCCTAACTAAGGCCCTGAAACTACCCCCAACCCAGGCACTGACACTGTCCCTATCTAAGGCCCTGACACTTCTCTCAACTCAGGCACTAACACTGCCCTTAATAAGGACTTGACACTACTCTTAACTCAGGCCCTGACACAGTCCCTAACAAAGGCCCTGACACTACATCCAACTCAGACACTGAGAGTGTCCCTAACTACGGCCCTCACACTACTCCCAGCTCAGGCACTGACACCATCCTTAAGTAGGGCCCTGACACTACTCCCAACTCAGTCACTGACGCTGTCCCTAACTAAGGCCATAACACTTCCCCCAACTCAGTCACTGACACTGTCCCTAACTAAGGCCCAGACAATTGAACCAACACAGGAACTGACACTGTCCCAAACTAAGGACTTCACAGTACTCCTCACTCAGGCTCTGACACTGTCCATAACTTAGGCCCTGACACTATTCCTTACTTAGGCACTGACATGCTCCCTAACAAAGGCCCTGAGACTACTTCTACCTCAGGCCTTGACACTGTCCCTAACTAAGGCCCTGATACTACTCCCAACTCAGGCACTGACACTCTCACTAACAAGACCCTGGAACTACTCCCTTCTCAGCCACTGACATTGTCCCGACGGCCCTGACACTATTTCCAACTCAGGCACTGACATTGTCCCTACCTAAGACCCTGACCCTATTCTCAATTCAAGCACTAACACTGTCACTTACTAATGCCCTGACACTACTGACAACTCAGGCACTGACACTGTCCCTAACTAAGGTCTTGAAACTACTCACAACTCAGGCCCTGACACTAATCCTATCACAGACACTGACACTGTACCTACCTAAGGACCTGAGAATACTATTTATTCAGGCCCTGACACTGCCCGTAACTTAGGCCCTGGCACTACTCCCAAGACAGGCACTGACGCTGTCCCTAACTAATGGTCTGACAATACTCCCAACTCAGGCACTGACACTCTACCAAATTAAAGCCTTGACACTACTCTTAACTCAGGTCTTGACACTGTCCATATTAAACACCCTGACACCAATCCCAACTCAGGCACTGACACTGTCCGTTACTATGGCTCTGACACTACTGCCATCTAAGGCACTGGCGCTGTACCTAACTAAGGCTCTGACACTACTCACAACTCAGGCACAGGCACTCTACCTAATTAAGGCCCTGACACTACCTCCAACTAAGGCACTAACATTGTCCCTAATTAAGACCCTGACACTACAACCAACTCAGGCACCAACACTGTCCCTAACTAAGGACTTGACACTACTCTTAACTCAGTCCCTGACACAATCTCTAGCAAAGACCCTGACAATACCCCCATCTCAGGCACTAAGAGTGTTGCTAAATATGGCCCACACAATACTCCCAACTCAGGCACTGACGCCATCCCTAAGTAAGGTCCTAAAACTACTATCAAATCAGGCACTGACACTCTCCCTATCTAATGCCTTGACACTACTCTTAACTCATGCCCTGACACTGTCCCTAACTAAGACCCTGAAACTACTCCCTTCTCAGCCAATGACACTGTCCAGAAGGCCCTGACACTACTTCCAACTCAGGCACTGACATTGTCCCTACCTAAGGCCCTGACCCCATTCTCAACTCAGGCACTAACACTGTCACTTACTAATGCCCTGACACTACTGCCAACTCAGGCACTGACACTGTCCCTAATTAGTCCCTGACACTACTCCCAATTCAGGGACTGACACTGTCCGTAACTAAGGCCCTGACATTACTCCCAACTCCGGCACTGACACTTTCGCTATCTAAGTCCCTGAAATTACTCACAACTCAGGCCCTGACACTGTTCCTAACTACCGGTCTCAGACTACTCCTAACTCAGACCCTGACACTCTTCCTAACACCGTCACTGACACTGTCCCTAACTAAGGCCCTGAGACTACTCCTAACTCAGGCCCTGATATTGTCAGTAACTTAGGCTCTGGCATTACACACAACTCAGGCACTGCCGCTGGCCCTAACTAAGGTTCTGACACTAGTCCGAACTCAGACACTGACACTCTACCAAATTAAGGCCTTGACACTACTCTTAACTCAGGCCCTGATGCTGTGCATAATAAAGACCCTGACACTAATCCCAAATCAGGCACTGACACTGTCCATAACTAAGGCCCTAACACTAATCCCAACACAGGCACTGGCACTGTCCCTAACTAAGGCACTGGCACTACTCCCAACTCAGGCACTAACACTCTCCCTAACAAAGGCCTTGTCTCTACTCTTAACTCAGGTCCTGACACTGTCCCTAAAAACGACCCTGACACTGCTCCCAACTCACCCACTGACATTGTCCCTAACTATGGCCCCGACACTGCTGCCCACTCACCCACTGATATTGTCCCTAACTAAGGCACTGACACTACTCCCAACTCAGGCACTGACACTGTCCCTAACTAGGCCCTGATACTACTCCCAACTCAACCACTGACACTGTTCCTTACTAAGGCCCTTATATTACTCCCAACTCAGGCACTGACACTGTCGCTAAGTTAGGCTCTTACACTACTCACAACACAGACCCTGACACTGTCCCTAAGTACCGCTCTCACACTACTCCTAAATCAGGCCCTAACACTCTTCCTAACACAGTCACTGACACTGTCCCTAATTAAGGCCCTGAGAATGCTCCTTACTCAGGCCCTGACTCTGGCCCTAACTAACATCGTGACACTACTTCTAACTCACGCCCTGACATTGTCCCTAACAAAGACCCTGACACTAATCCCAGCTCAGGCACTAACACTGTCCCTATCTAAGGCCCTGAAACAATTCACAACTCAGGCACTGACACTGTCCCTTACTACGGCCCTGAGACTACTCCTATCTCAGGCCCTGACACTGTATGTAACTTAGGTCCTGACACTATTCCTAATTCAGTCACTGACACTCTCCCTAACTAAGGCCCTGAGACTACTCCCAACTCAGCCTCTGACACTTTCCCTAAATATGACCCTGACACTAATGCCAACTCAGGCACTGAAAGTGTCCCTAAATGAGGCAAAGATAATACTCCCAACTCAGGCACTAAGGCTCTGGATCATTGTGATGACAAGCGCCATGGAGCATTGTGATGAATAGGGCATGGAGCATTGTGATGAGAAGGGGACTGGAGAATTGTGTTGAAAGGGGTCATGGATCATGGATAATTTTGCTGGCAGGGGTCATCGAAAATTGCGATGAATTGGGTCATGAATTATTATGGTGACAAGGGTCATGGAGCATTGTTATATCAGTGGTCATTGGGCATTGTGATGAAAGGGGTAATGGAGAATTGTGATGAAAGGTTTCATGGAGCACTGTGATTAAAGGGGACATGGAACATTGTAATGACAAGGGCCATGGAGCATTGTGATGAAAAGTGTCATGGGGCATTTTGATGACATTGGCATGGAGCATTATGATGACAAAAGTTCTGGAGCATTTTGATAATAAGGGCATGGAGCACTGTGATGACACGGTCTATGGAACATTGTGATGACAAAGGCCATGGAGCATTGTGATGACAAGTGTCATGGGTCATTTTGATGACATTGGCATGGAGCATTATGATGACAAGTGTTCTGGAGGATTTTGATGACAAGGGCATGGAGCATTGTGATGACAGGGCCCATGGAGCATTGTGATGAAAAGGATAGGGAACATTGTGATGACTGGGTTCATGGAGCATTGTGATGAAAGGGGCCATGGAGCATTGAGATGACAGGTGTCATGAGGCATGGTGATGACAGTGGTCATGGAGCATTGTGATGAAAGAGATCATGGAGCAATATGATAACAGTGGCCATGGAGCATTGTGATGACAGGTGTATTGGAGCATTATGATGAAAGTATTCATGGATCATTGTGATGACATGTGTCCTGGAACACTGTGATGACACGGTTCATCGAGTATTGTGATGACAAGGCTCATAGCGAATTGTGATGACAGGTGTCATGGGGCATTGTGATGACATTGATCATCTAGGAAGTGTGATGAAAGGTATCATGGAGCACTGTGAGGACTGGGGGCATGAAGCATTGTTATGAAAATTGTCCTGGATTATTGTGATGACAGCAGTCATGGAGAATTGTGATGACAGGGATTATGCAGCATTGTGGTGAAAAGGGTATGGACTATTGTAATGACAATGGTCATGCAGCAATGTGATGAAAGTTTTCATGGAACATCGTGATGAAAAGTGCCTGGGAGCATTGTGACGATAAAGGCCATGGAGCATTGTGATGCCCAGTGTCATGGAGCATTGTAATGAAAGGTTTCATTGTGCACTGTGATAACAAGGGGGATGGAGTATTGTGATAAAACTGGTCCTGGAGCATTGTGTTAAAAAAGCCATGGAGCATTGTGATGACAGGCATCGTGGAGCATTGTGAAGAAAGGGGACATGGAGAATTGTAATGACAATAGAGAAATGAGATGAAAATGGTCAGCGAGCATAGTGATTAAAGTGGTCATTGAGAATTGTGATGAAAAGTGACAGAGAGCATTGTGATGACAAGGGTCATGGAGAAATGTGATGACCAGTGTCATGTACCATTGTGATGCCACAGTCATGGAACATTGTGATGACAAGAATTCTGGAGAATTGTGAGGAAAAAGGCATGGAGAATTGTGATTATAGGGGACATGGAGCATTGTGATGACATGGGCAGGGAACACTGTGATGACAGGTGTTATGGAGCAATGTGATGACAAGGGCCATGGAGCATTGTGATTACAGGGGTCATGGGTCATTGTGATGTGTGAGGTCATGGAGCATTGGGATGAAACGGGTTATGGAACACTGTGATTACAGGGGCCATGGAGCATTGTGATGACAAAGGCCATGGAGCATTGTGATGACAGGTGTCATGGAGCATTGAGATGAAACGGGTCATGGACCATTACGATGACAGGGGTCATGGAGAATTGTGATGACAGTGGCCATGGGAAATTTGGATGAAATTCGTACTGGAGCATTGTGAGGAAATGTTTCATGGAACATTGTGATGAGACGGGCCATGGAGCATCGTGATGACAGGGGTCATGGGGCATTGTGCTGAAAGCGGTCATGGAGCATTGAGATGAAAAGCGCTATGGAGCATTGTGATGACAAGGGCCATTGAGCATTGTGAATACAAGGGACATGGAGCCTTGTGATGACAAGGGTCATGGATCATTGTAAAAACAGGTATCATTGGGCATTGTGATGACAGGGGCATGGAGCATTTTTATGTAAGTTGCCATGGAGAATTTTGATGAAAGGGATCATGTGAATTTGCAATGACAAGGGCCATGGAGAATTGTGATGAAACAAATCTTGGAGTATTTTGATGAAAGTTGTCATGGAGCATTGCGATGAAAAGCACGAAGGAACATTGTGATGACAAGGGCCATCGAGCATTGTGATGACAAGTGTCATGGAGCATTGTGATGACAGGTGTCATGGAGCATCGTGATGACAAATGCCATGGAGAATTGTGATGAGAGGTTGCATTGGGCATTGTGATGAAAGGGGTCTTGGAGTACTGTGATAACAGGGGCCATGGAGCATTGTCATAACAAGAGACAAGGAGAATAGTGATGACAGGCGTCATGGAGCATTGTGATGACAAGTGCCATATAACATTTTGATGACAGGTGTCATCAGGCATTGTGTTGACAGGGGTCACGGAGCATTGTGATGACAAAGGCCATAGAGCATTGTGATGAGAGGGGTCATGGAGCATTGTGATGACATGGGCCATGGAGCATTGTGAAGACAAGATTCATGGAGCATTGTGATGACACGGGCATGAAGCATGGTGATGACATCAGACCTGGAGCATTGTGATGACAAGGGCATGGAGCATTGTGATTACAAGAGACATGGAGCATTGTGATGACATTGGCAGGGATCATTGTGATTACAGGGATCATGAAGCATTGTGATGACAAGTGTCATGCAATATTGTGCTGACACAGATCATGGAGCATTTCGATGAGAGTGGCCTTGGAGCACAGTGATGAGAGACCACATGGGGCATTATGGTGACAGTGGTCAAGGAGCATTGTGATGAAATTGCTCATGGAGCAACGCCATTATCAGGACAATGTAGCATTGTGAATACAAAGGCCATGGAACATTGAGATAACAGAGTTCATGGAGCATTATGATGACAAAGGTCCTGGAACCTAGTGATGACACGGTTCATACAGCATTGATATTACAAGGGTTAAGGCGAATTGTGATGACACATGTCATGGGACATTGTGATGACATTGGTCATCTTGCATTGTGATGACAGTGGTCATGTAGAATTTTTATTAAAGGTATCCTGGAGCACTGTGATGACAAAGGCCAAGGAACATTTTGATGACAAGTGTCATTGAGCAATGGGATGACATGGGAATGGAGCATTATGATGACAAGTGTTCTGGAGCATTGTGATGACAAGAGCATGGAGCACTGTGATTATAGGGGTCATGGAGCATTGTGATGACAGGGGCCATGGAACATTGTGATGACAAAGGACATGGAGCATTGTGATGACAAGTGTCATGGGCATTTTGATGACATTGGCATGGAGCATTATGATGACAAGAGTTCTTGAACATTTTGATGACAAGGGCATGAAGCATTTTGATGACAGGGGCCATGGAACATTGTGATGACAAAGGCCATGGAGCATTGTGATGACAAGTGTCATGGGGCATTTTGATGACATTGGCATGGAGCTTTATGATGACAAGAGTTCTTGAACATTTTGATGACAAGGGCATGAAGCATTTTGATGACAGGGGCCATGGAACATTGTGATGACAAAGGCCATGGAGCATTGTGATGACAAGTGTCATGGGGCATTTTGATGACATTGGCATGGAGCTTTATGATGACAAGGGTTCTGGAGCATTTTGATGACAAGGGCATGGAGCATTGTGATGACAGGGCCCATGGAGCATTGTGATGAAAAGGGCAGGGAACATTGTGATGACTGGGTTCAGGGAGCATTGCAATGAAGGTGCCATGGAGCATTGAGATGACAGGCGTCATGAGACATGGTGATGACAGTGCTCATGGAGCATTGTGATGAAAGAGATCATGGAGCAATATGATAACAGGGGCCATGAAGCATTGTTGTGACAGGTGTATTGGAGCATTCTGATGAAAGTAGTCATGGATCATTGTCATGATATGTGTCTTGGAACACTGGAATGACACGGTTCATCGAGTATTGTGATGACAAGGGTCATAGCGAATTGTGATGACAGGTGTCATGGGGCATTGTGATGACATTGATCATCTAGAAATTGTGATGAAAGGTATCATGGAGCACTGTGATGACTGGGGGCATGAAACATTATTATGAAAATTGTCCTGGATTATTGTGATGATAGCAGTCATGGAGCATTCTGATGACAGGGATTATGGAGCATTGTGTTGACAAGGGTATGGACTATTATGAGGACAATGGTCATGGAGCAAAGTGATGAAAGTTTTCATGGAACATCGTGATGAAAAGTGCCTGGGAGCATTGTGAGGATAAAGGCCATGGAGCATTCTGATGACAAGTTTCATGGAGGATTGTAATGAAAGATTTCATTGTGCACTGTGATAACAAGGGGGATGGAGTATTGTGAAGAAACTGGTCTTGGAGCATTGTGATAAAAAAAGTCTTGGAGCATTGTGATGACAGGCATCATGGAGCATTGTGATGACAAGTGTCATGCAATATTGTGCTGACACAGATCATGGAGCATTTTGATGAGAGTGGCCTTGGAGCACAGTGATGAGAGACGTCATGGGGCATTATGGTGACAGTGGTCAAGGAGCATTTTGATGAACGTGTTCATGGAGAAACGCGATTATCGGGACAATGGAGCATTGTGAATACAAAGGCCATGGAACATTGAGATAACAGAGTCCATGGAGCATTGTGATGACAAGGATCCTGGAACCTAGTGACGACACGGTTCATACAACATTGAGATGACAAGGGCCAAGGCGAATTGTGATGACATGTGTCATGGGGCATTGTGATGACATTGGTCATCTTGCATTGTGATGACAGTGGTCATGTAGAATTTTGATTAAAGGTATCATGGAGCACTGGGATGACAAAGGCCACGGAACATTTTGATGACAAGTGTCATTGAGCAATGGGATGACATGGGAATGGAGCATTATGATGACAAGTGTTCTGGAGCATTGTGATGACAAGAGCATGGAGCACTGTGATTATAGGGGTCATGGAGCATTGTGATGACAACGGCATGGAGCATTTTGATTACAGGGGTCATTGAGCATTGTGATTACAAAGACCATGAGGCACTCTGATGATAGGGGCCTTGGAGCATTGTGATGACAATGGTCATCAAGCATTGTGATGACAGGGGACATGGAGCATTGTGAAGAGAAAGATCATGGAGCATGGTGATTACAGAGGCTATGTAACATTGTGATGACAAGGCCAGGTACCATTGTGATTACAAGGGTCATGGAGCCTTGTGATGACAAGGGCAGGGAACCTTGTGGTGACTGGGGTCATGGAGCATTTTGATGAAAACTTTCATGGAATGTTGTGATGACAGGCGTCATGGAGTATTGTGTTGAAAGGGAACATGGAGCAGTGTGATGACAGGGTCCATGGAGCATTGTGAATACATAGGCCATGGAACAATGTGATGACAGGGGTCATGTAGCATTGTGATGACAGGGTCATGGAGCATTGTGAGTACAGCGGTTATGGGGCAATGTGATGACAGGGGGCATGGAGCATTGTGATGAAAATTGTCCTGGAGCATTGTGATGACAGCGGTCACACAGAATTGGGATGAAATGTATCATGCAGCATTGTGATGACAACGGTCATGGATCATTTTGATGACAGGGTTCATGGAACATTCTGATAAGAAGGTTCATAAAGCATTTTGATGACAGGGTTCATGGAGCATTGTGTTGACACGGGCAAGGAGCATTGTAATGATAGGATATATGGAGCATTGTGCTGACAATGGCATGGAGCATTGTGTTGAAACGGATACTGCAGCACTGTGAGGAAAGGAGTCATGGATCATTGTGATGACAGGGGTCATGGAGCTTTGTGATGACAAGGGTAATGGAACATTGTGATGACACAGTCAAGGAACATTGCGATGACAAGAATTCTTGAGCACTGTGATGAAAGGGCATGGAGCATTGTGATTAACGGTGACAAGGAGCATTGTGATGATATGGGCAGAGAACTTTGTGATGACAGGGGTCATGGTGCAATGTGATGAAAAGTGTCATGGAACATTGTGCTGACAGGGATCATGGAGCTTTTTGGTAAGAGAGGCCTTGGAGATTTGTGACGGCAGGCGTCATGGGGCATTGTGATGACAGCGGTCTTGGAGCATTGTGATGAAATGTGTCATGGTGCACTGTGATTAGAGGGGCCATGGAGCCCTGTGAATACAAAGGCTATGGAGCATTGAGATGAGTGGGTACATGGAGCATTGTGATGAAAGTGATCATGGATCTTTGTGATGACAAATGTCCTGGAACCTTGTGATGACACGGTTCATGGAGCATTGTGATGACAAGGACCATGGCGAATTGTGATGACATCTGTCATGGGGCATTGTGATGACAGTGATCATCTAGAATTGTGATGAAAGGTATCATGGAGCACTGTGATGACAGGGGCCATGGAACTTTGTGATGACAAAGGCCATGTAGCATTGTGATGACAAGTGTCATGGGGCATTTTGATGACATTGGCATGGAGCATTATGATGACAATAATTCTGGAGCATTTTGATGACAAGGGCATGGAGCATTGTGATGAAATGGCCCATGGAGCATTGTGATGAAAAGGGCAGGGAACATTGTGATGACTGTGTTCATGGAGCATTGTGAGGAAAGCGGCCATGGAGCATTCAGATGACAGGCGTCATGAGGCATGGTGATGACAGTGGTCATGGAGCTTTGTGATGAAAGTGATCATGGAGAAATATGATAAGAGGGGCCATGGAGCATTATGACGACAGGTGTATTGGAGCATTGTGATGAAAGTAGTCATGGATCATTGTGATGACATGTGTCCTGGAACACTGTGATGACACGGTTCATTGAGTATTGTGATGACAAGTGTCATAGCGAATTGTGATGACAAGTGTCATGGGGCATTTTGATGACACTGATCATCTAGGAATTGTGATGAAAGGTATCATGGAGCACTGTGATGACTGGGGGCATGTAGCACTGTTATGAAAATTGTCCTAGATTATTGTGATGACAGCAGTCATGGAGCATTGTGATGACAGGGATTATGCAGCATTGTGTTGACAAGGGTATGGACTATTGTGAGGACAATGGTCATGGAGCAAAGAGATGAAAGTTTTCATGGAACATCGTGATGAAAAGTGCCTGGGAGCATTGTGACGATAAAGGCCATGGAGCATTTTGATGACAAGTGTCATAGAGCATTGTAATGAAAGGTTTCATTGTGCACTGTGATGACAAGGGGAATGGAGTATTGTGATGAAACTGGTCCTGGAGCATTGTGATAACAAAAACCATGGAGCATTGTGATGACAGGCATCATTGAGCATTGTGATGACAAGTGACATGCAATATTGTGCTGACACAGATCATGGAGCATTTTGATGAGATTCACCTTGAGCACAGTGATGAGAGACGTCATGGGGCATTATGTTGACAGTGGTCAAGGAGCATTGTGATGAAAGTGTTCAGGGAACAATGGGATGATCGGGACAATGGAACATTGTGAATACAAAGGCCATGGAACATAGAGATAACAGATTTCATGGAGCATTGTGATGACAATGGTCTTGGAACCTAGCGATGACACGGTTCATATAGCAATGAGATGACAAGGGCCAAGGCGAATTGTGAAGACATATGTCATGGGGCATTGTGATGACATTGGTCATCTTGCATTATGATGAGAGTGTTCATGTAGAATTTTGTTTAAAGGTATCATGGAGTACTGTGATGACAAAGGCCAAGGAACATTTTGATTACAAGTGTCATTGAGCAATGAGATGATACGGTAATGGAGCATTATGATGACAAGTGTTCTGGAGCATTGTGATGAAAAGGGCATGGAGCATTGTGATGAAAGGAATTCTGGAGCATTGTGAGGAAAAAGACATTGAGCATTGTGATTATAGGGGACATGGAGCATTGTGATGACATTGGCAGGTAACACTGTGGTGACAGTTGTTATGGAGCAATGTGATGACAAGTGTCATGGAGCATTGTGATGAGAGGGGCCTTGGAGAATTGTGATGACAGGCGTCATGGGGCATTGAGATGGCAGTAGTCATGGAGCATTATGATGAAAGGTGTTATGGAGCTCTGTGATGACACGGGCCATGGAGCATTGTGAATACAAAGGCCATGGAGCATTGAGATGAAAGTGGTAATGGATCATTGTGATGAAATGAATCCTGGGACCCTGTGATGACATGGTTCATGGAGCATTGTGATAACAATGGTCATGGCGAATTGTGATGACAATGTCATGGGGCATTGTGATGGCAGTGGTCATCAAGAAATGTGATTTAAGTTATTATGGAGCACAGTAATGAAAGGGGCCATGGAGCATTGTGATGACAAGTGTCATGGAGCATGGTGATGAAACGGACATGGAGGATTATAATGACAAGTGTTCTGGAGCTTTGTGATGACAAGGGCGTGGAGCATTGTGATTACAGGGGCCATGGAGGAGTGTGATGACAAAGTCTTGGAGCACTGTGATGACAAGGGCCATAGGGCATTGTGATTACAGGGGTCATGTGGCATTATGATGAGTGAGGTCATGGAGCATTGAGATGAAAAGGGTCATGGAGCACTGTGATTACAGGGGACATGGAGCATTGTGATGACAAAGGCCATGGAGCATTGTGATGACAGGTGTCATGGAGCATTGAGATGAAACGGATCATGAACCATTACGATGACAGGGGTCATGGGAATTGTGATGACAGTGGCCATGGGGAATTTGGATGAAAGGCGTACTGGAGCATTGTGAGGAAATGTTTCATGAAACATTGTGATGACAAGGGCCATGGAGCATCGTGATGAAAGGGTCATGGGGCATTGTGCTGAAAGCCGTCATGGAGCATTGCGATGAAAAGCGCTATGGAGCATTGTGATGACAAGGGCCAGGGAGCATTGTGAATAAAAGGGACATGGAGCCTTGTGATGACAAGGGTCATAGATCATTGTAAAAACAGGTATCATTGGACATTGTGATGACAGGGGCATGGAGCTTTTTTATGTAAGTTACCATGGAGAATTGTGATGAAAGGGATCATGTGAATTTGTAATGAAAAGGACCATGGAGCTTTGTGATGAAACAAATCTTGGAGTATTTTGATGAAAGTTGTCATGGAGCATTGCGATGAAAAGCAACTAGGGACATTGTGATGACAAGGGCCATCGAGCATTGTGATGACAAGTGTCATGGAGCATTGTGATGACAGGTGTCATGGAGCATCGTGATGACAAATGCCATGGAGAATTGTGATGAGAGGTGGCATTGGGCATTGCGATGAAAGAGGTCATGGAGTACTGGTATTACAGGGGCCATGGAGCATTGTGATAACAAGTGACACAGAGAATAGTGATGACAGGCGTCATACAGCATTGTGATGACAAGTGCCATTTAGCATTTTGATGACAGGGGTCATCAGGCATTGTGTTGACAGGGGTCACGGAGCATTGTGATGAAAAAGACAATAGAGAATTTTGATGACAGGGGTCATGGAGCACTGTGATGACATGGGCCATGGAGCATTGTGAAGAAAAGATTCATGGAGTATTGTGAAGACAAGTTTCATGGAGCATTGTGATAACACGGGCATGAAGCATGGTGATGACAACAGACCTGGAGCATTGTGATGACAAGGGCATGGAGCATTGTGATTACAGGAGACATGGAGCATTGTGATGACATTGGCAGGGATCATTGTGATTACAGGGATCATGGAGCATTGTGATGACAAGTGTCATGCAATATTGTGCTGACACAGATCATGGAGCATTTTGATGAGTGTGGCCTTGGAGCACAGTGATGAGAGAACTCATGGGGCATTATGGTGGCAGTGGTCAAGGAGCATTGTGATGAAAGTGTTCATGGAGCACCACGATTATCGGGACAATGGAGCATTGTGAATACAAAGGCCATGGAGCTTTGAGATAACAGAGTTCATGGAGCATTGTGATGTAAGTGGTCATGGATCACTGTGATGACAAGTGTCCTGGAACCTAGTGATAACACGGTTCATACAGCACTGAGATGACAAGGGCCAAGGCGAATTGTGATGACACGTGTCATGGGGCATTGTGATGACATTGGTCATATTGCACTGTGATGAGAGTGGTCATGTAGAATTTTGTAAAGGTATCATGGAGCACTGTGATGACAAAGGCCAAGGAACATTTTGATGACAAGTGTCATTGAGCAATGGGATGACATGCGAATGGAGTATTATGATGACAAGTCCTCAGGAGCATTGTGATGACAAGGGCATGGAGCATTGTGATTACAGGGCCCATGGAGCATTGTGATGACAACGGCAGGGAGCATTGTGATGCCACGGGCATGGAGCATTGTAATGATAGGATATCTGGAGCATTGTGATGAAAAGGGGATGGAGCATTTTGCTGACAGGGTCCAAGGAGCATTGTGCTGACAATGGCATGGAGCATTGTGATGAAAAGGGTACTGGAGCACTGTGAGGAAAGGAGTCATGGATCATTGTGATGACAGGGGTCATGGAGCATTGTGAATTCAAAGGCCTTGGAGCTTTGAGATGACAGTGGTCATGGAGCATTGTGATGAAAGTGGTAATGGATCATTGTGATAACAAGTGTCCTGAGACCCTCTAATGACATGATTCATGGAGCATTGTGATGACAAAGGTCATAGCGAATTTTGATGACAATGTCATGGGGCATTGTGATGGCAGTGGTCATCTAGTAATGTGATTTAAGTTATTATGGAGCACAGTAATGAGAGGGGCCATGGAGCATTGTGATGCCAAGTGTCCTGGAGCATGGTGATGAAACGGACATGGAGCATTATAATGACAAGAATTCTGTAGCCTTGTGATGACAAGGGCATGGAGCATTGTGATTACAGGGGCCATGGAGCAGTGTGATGACAGAGGCTTGGAGCACTGTGATGACAAGGTCCATGGAGCATTGTGATTACAGGGGTCATGGGGCATTATGATGAGTGAGGTCATGGAGCCTTGAGATGAAACGGGTCATGGAGCACTGTGATTACAGGGGCCATGGTTCATTGTGATGACAGGTGTCATGGAGCATTGAGATGAAACGTGTCATGGACTATTACGATGACAGGGGTCACGGAGAATTGTGATGACAGTGGCCATGGGGAATTTGGATGAAAGGCGTACTGGAGCATTGTGAGGAAATGTTTCATGGAGCATTGTGATGACAAGGGCCATGGAGCATAGTGATGACAGGGGTCATGGAGCATTGTGCTGAAAGCGGTCATGGAGCATTGCGATGAAAAGCGCTATGGAGCATTGTGATGACAAGGGCCATGGAGCATTGTGAATACAAGGGACATGGAGCTTTGTGATGACAAGGGTCATGGATCATTGTAAAAACAGGTATCATTGGGCATTGTGATGACAGGGGCATGGAGCATTTTTATGTAAGTTGCCATGGAGAATTGTGATGAAAGGGATCATGTGGATTTGTAATGACAAGGGCCATGGAGCATTGGGATGAAACAAATCTTGGAGTATTTTGATGAGAGTTGTCATGGAACATTGCGATGAAAAGCACCAAGGAACATTGTGATGACAAGGGCCATCGAGCATTGTGATGACAAGTGTCATGGAGCATTGTGATGACAGGTGTCATGGAGCATCGTGATGACAAATGCCATGGAGAATTGTGATAAGAGGTGGCATTGGGCATTGTGATGAAAGGGGTCATGGAGTACTGTGATTACAGGGGCCATGGAGCATTGTGATAACAAGTGACATGGAGAATAATGATGACAGGCTTCATAGAGCATTGTGATGACAAGTGCCATTTAGCATTTTGATGACAGGGGTCATCAGGCATTGTGTTGAGAGGAGTCACGGAGCATTGTGATGACAAAGGCCATAGAGCATTGTGATGACAGGGGTCATGAAGCACTGTTATTACAGGGGCCGTGTACAATTTTGATGACATAGGCCATGGAGCATTGTGATGACAGGCATCAGGGAGCATTGTGATGAAATGGGCATGGAGCATTGTGAAGAAAAGCGCCATGGAGCATTGTAATGACAAGTGTTCTGGAGCATTGTGATGAAACAGGCAAGGAGAATTGTGATGAGAATGGTTCTGCATCATTGTGATGACGAGTACATGGAGCGTTGTTATTACATGGGCCATGGAGCATTTGATGACATTGTCATGGACCATGTGATGACAAGGGGCATGGAGCATTGTGATGAAAGCGGTCATGGATCACTGTGATTACAGGGATCATGGAGCATTGTGATGACAAGGGTCATGGAACATTGTGATGAAAGTGGTCATGGAGCATTGTGATGCCAAGGGTATGGAGAATTGTGATGACCTGAGTTGTGGAATATCTTGATGTCAAGGGCATGGAGAATTGTGATTAGAGGGGCCATGTAGCATTGTGATGACAACTGCATTGAGCACTGTGATGACAAAGGGCATGGAGAATTACGATGAAAGGCGTCCTGGAGCATTGTGAGGAAAGGTGTCATGGATCATTGTGATTACAGCAATAATGAAGCATTGTAATGACAGGGTTCATGGAGCATTGTGATGAGAAGGGCCATGGAGCATTGTGATTACAGGGGTGATGGGGCATTGTGAAGAGTGGGGTCATGGAGCAATGTGATGAAACAGGTCATGGAGCACTGTGATTAGAGGGGCCACGGAGCATTGTGATGACAAAGGCCCTGGAGCATTCTGATGACAGGTGCCAGGCAGCATTGAGATGAAACGGGTCATGGATCATTGTGATGACAGGTGTCATGGAGCATTGTTATGAAAGGGGTCATGGAGCACTGTGATTAAATGGATCCTGGGCCATTGTGATGACAAGTGCATGTAAAATTTTGATGACAAGTGGCATAGAGACTTGTGATGAATGGGTTACTGGAGCATTGTGAGGAAACGTGCCATGGAGGATTGTGATTATAAGGCATGGAGCATTGTGATAACAAGTGACATGAGCATTGTGATGAAAGAGGTATTGGAGCATTGTGAGGAAAGGGGTCATGGATCATTGTGATTACTCGGATCATGGAGCATTGTGATGACCGTGGTCATGGAGCATTGTGAAGACAAAGGAATGGAGTATTGTGATGACTTCTGGAGCATTTTGATGACAAGGGCATGGAGAATTGTGATTACAGGGGCCGTGGTGCATTGTGATGACAACTGCATTCAGCATTGTGATGACAAGGGGCATGGGGCATTGTGATGAAAGGCGAACTGGAGCCTTGTGAAGAAAGTTGTCATGGGTAATTGTGATTACAGTGATCATGGAACATTGTGATGACAGTGGTCATGGAGCATTATAATGACAGGGGCAATGGGGCATTGTGATGACAGTGGTCATGGAGCACTGTGATTACAGGGGCCATGTATAATTGTGATGACAAAGGCCATGGAGGATTGTGATGACAGTTGTCATGGAGCATTGTGATGACTGGTATCATGGAGCATTGTTATGAAGAAGGTCATGGGGCAGTGTAATGACAAGTATCATGGAGCATGTGATGAAAGGAGTCATGGAGCATTGTGATTAAATGGATCATGAGGCATTTTGATGACAAGTGTCATGGAACATTGTGATGACAGGGATCATGGAGCATTGTGATGAGAGGGGCCTTGGAGTATTATGATGATAGGCGTCATGGGGTATTGTGATGAGAGTGGTCATAGAGCATTGTGATGAAAGGGATCATGGAGCAATGTGATTACAGGGGCCATGGCAAATTGTGAATGCATAGGCCATGGAGCAATGAAATGACAGGGGTCAAGGAGCATTGTGATGTAAGTTGTCATGGAGCATTGTGATGACAAGTGTCCATGAACATTGTGATGACATGGTTTATGGAGCATTGTGTTGACAAGTGCCATGGCGAATTGTGATGACAGGTGTCATGGGGCAT
The DNA here is from genome assembly GCF_965194825.1 of Balaenoptera physalus. Classification (NCBI taxonomy): domain Eukaryota; kingdom Metazoa; phylum Chordata; class Mammalia; order Artiodactyla; family Balaenopteridae; genus Balaenoptera; species Balaenoptera physalus. The sequence goes on along the minus strand of NW_028125660.1, from coordinate 93,221 downwards.
TGTGATGACAGTGGGCATATAGAATTGTGTTGAAAGGTATCATGGAGGACTCTGATGACAGGGGCCGTGGAGCACAGTGATGAGAGTGGTCATCTAGAATTGTGATGAAATATACAACGGAGCATTTTGATGACAGGGGTCGTGGAGCACCGAAATTACAGGGGCCATGGAGCATTGTGAATACAAAGGTCATGGAGCATTGAGATGACAGAGGTCATGGATCATTGTGATGACAAGGGTCCTGGAAACTCGTGATGACACGGTTCAGGGATCATTGTGATGACAAGGTTCATCAAGCATTGTGATGACAGGGGTCATGGAGCATTGTGATGACAAAGGCCATGGCACATTTTGATGACAAGAATTCTGGAGCACTGTGATGACAAGCGCATGGAGCACTGTGATTATAGGGACCATGGAGCATTGTGATGACAAGGGTCTTCGAGGATTGTGATGACACGGGTCATGGAGCATTGTGATGAAGGGGATCATGGAGCAATGTGATTACAGGGGCCATGGAGCATTTTGAATGCATAGGCCATGGAGCACTGTGATGACAGGGGTCATGGAGCCTTCTGATGAATGTGGTCATAGTTCATTGTGATGATAAGTGTCCAGGAACAGTGTGATGACATGGATCATGGAGCATTGTGATGAGAAGGGCCATGGCGAATTGTGATGACAGGTGTCATGGGGCATTGTGATGACAGTGGTCATCTAGAATTGTGATGAAAGGTAACATGGAGCCCAGTGGTAATAGGGGCCATGGAGCATTGTGATGACAAAGGCGCTGGAGCATTCTGATGACAGGTGCCATGCAGCTTTGAGATGAAACGGCTCATGGATCATTGTGATGACAGGTGTCATGGAGCATTGTTATGAAAGGGGTCATGGAGCACTGTGATTAAATGGATCCTGGGCCATTGTGATGATAAGAGTATATATAATTTTGATGAAAAGTGGCATAGAGACTTGTGATGAATGGGGTACTGGAGCATTGTGAGGAAACGTGCCATGGAGCATTGTGATTATAAGGCATGGAGCATTGTGATAACAAGTGACATGAGCATTGTGATGAAAGAGGTATTGGAGCATTGTGAGGAAAGGGGACATGGATCATTGTGATTACTCGGATCATGGAGCATTGTGATGACCGTGGTCTTGGAGCATTGTGAAGACAAATGAATGGAGCATTGTGATGACATGACTTCTGGAGCATTTTGATGACAAGGGCATGGAGAATTGTGATTACAGGGGCCGTGGTGCATTGTGATGACAACTGCATTCAGCATTGTGATGACAAGGGGCATGGGGCATTGTGATGAAAGGCGAACTGGAGCCTTGTGAAGAAAGGTGTTATGGGTCATTGTGATTACAGCGATCATGGAACATTGTGATGACAGTGGTCATGGAGCATTGTAATGACAGGGGTAATGGGGCATTGTGATGACAGGGGTCATGGAGCATTGTGATGAAAGGGGTCATGGAGCACTGTGATTACAGGGGCCATGTATAATTTTGATGACAAAGGCCATGGAGCATTGTGATGACAGTTGTCATGGAGCATTGTGTTGAAAGGGGCATGGAGCATTGTGAACGACAATGGTCATGGAGCATTGTGATGACTGGTATCATGGAGCATTGTTATGAAGAAGGTCATGGGGCAGTGTAATGACAAGTATCATGGAGCATGTGATGAAAGGAGTCATGTAGCATAGTGATTAAATGGATCATGAGGCATTTTGATGACAAGAGTCATGGAACATTGTGATGACAGGGATCATGGAGCATTGTGATGAGAGGGGCCTTGGAGCATTATGATGATAGGCGTCATGGGGTATTGTGATGAGAGTGGTCATAGAGCATTGTGATGAAAGGGATCATGGAGCAATGTGATTACAGGGGCCATGGCACTTTGTGAATGCATAGGCCATGGAGCAATGAAATGACAGGGGTCAAGGAGCATTGTGATGTAAGTTGTCATGGAGCATTGTGATGACAAGTGTCCATGAACATTGTGATGACATGGTTTATGGAGCATTGTGATGACAAGAGCCATGGCGAATTGTGATGACAGGTATCATGGGGCATTGTGATGACAGTGGTCATATAGAATTGTGTTGAAAGGTATCATGGAGGACTCTGATGACAGAGGTCGTGGAGCACTGTGATGAGAGTGGTCATCTAGAAGTGTGATGAAATATACCAGGGAGCATTTTGATGACAGGGGTCTTGGAGCACCGCAATTACAGGGGCCATGGAGCATTGTGAATACAAAGGTCATGGAGCATTGAGATGACAGGGGTCATGGATCATTGTGATGACAAGGGTCCTGGAACCTCGTGACAACACGGTTCATGGAACATTGTGATGACAAGGTTCATCAAGCATTGTGATGACAGGGGTCATGGAGCATTGTGATGACAAAGGCCATGGAATATTTTGATGACAAGAATTCTGGAGCACTGTGATGACAAGCGCATGGAGCATTGTGATTATAGGGACCATGGAGCATTGTGATGACAAGGGTCTTCGAGCATTGTGATGACAGGGGTCATGGAGCATTGTGATGAAGGGGATCATGGAGCAATGGGATTACAGGGGCCATGGAGTATTTTGAATGCATAGTCCATGGAGCACTGTGATGACAGGGGTCATGGAGCATTCTGATGAATGTGGTCATAGTTCATTGTGATGATAAGTGTCCGGGAACAGTGTGATGACATGGATCATGGAGCATTGTGATGACAAGGGCCATGGCAAATTGTGATGACAGGTGTCATCGGGCATTGTGATGACAGAGGTTATCAAGCATTGTGATGAATGGTACCATGGATCACTGTGATAACAGGAGCCATGGAGAATTGTGATGACAAAGGCCATGGAGCGTTTTGATGAAAAGTGTCATGGAGAATTGTGATGAGACGTTCATGGAGCATTATGATGACAAGAGTTCTGGAGCATTGTGATGACAAGGGTATGGAGCATTTTGATTACAGGCCCCATGGAGGATACTGATGACATCTGTCATGGAACATTGTGGTGACAGGGGCCATGGAGCATTGTGATGACAGGTATAATGTGGCATTGTGATGACAGTGTTCATAGAGCATTGTGACGAAATGGATCATGGAGCAATGTGATTACAGGGACCATGTAGCATTTTGAATGAATACGCTATGGAGCATTGTGATGACAGGTGTCAAGGAGCATTGTGATGTAAGTGGTCATGGATCATCGTGATGACAAGTGTCCTGGACCATTGTGATGACACGGGTCATGGAGCATTGTGATGACAAGGTTCTTCGAGCATTATGATGACAAGAGTTCTGGAGCATTGCATTGACAAGGGAATGGAGCATTGTGATTACAGGTGTAATGTGGCATTGTGATGACAGTGGCCATAGAATATTGTGATGAAATGGATCATGGAGCAATGTGATTACAGGGGCCATGGAGCATTGTGAATACATAGGCCATGGAGGATTGTGATGACAGGGGTCAAGGAGCATTGTGATGAAAGTGGTCATGGAGCATTGTGATGACACGGGCATGGAGCATTATGATGACAAGAGTTCTGGAGCATTGTGATGAAAAGGGTACGGAGCATTGTGATTACAGGGGACCAGGAGCATTGTGATTACATGGGCTGTGAATATTGTGATGACAGGGGTCATGGAGCACTATGATGACAAGTGTCATGGAACATTGTGATGACAGGGTTCATGGAGCATTTTGATGAGAGGGGCCTTGGAGTATTATGATGATAGGCGTCATGGGGTATTGTGATGAGAGTGGTCATAGAATATTGTGATGAAATGGATCATGGAGAAATGTGATTACAGGTGCCATGGAGCATTGTGAATGCATAGGCCATGGAGCAATTAAATGACAGGGGTCAAGGAGCATTGTGATGTAAGCGGTCATGGATCATTGTAATGACAAGTGTCCTGGACCATTGTGATGACATGGATCATGGAGCATTGTGATGACAAGGGTCATGGCTAATTTTGATGACATGTGTCTTGGGGCATTGTGATGACAGTGGTCATCTAGAATTGTGATGAAAGGTATCATGGAGCACTGTGATGACAGGGGCCATGGAACATTGTGATGACAAAGGCCATGGAGCATTGTGATGACAAGTATCATGGAGCTTTGTGATGACATGGGCATTCATCATTATGATGACAAGATTTCTGGAGCATTGTTATGACAAGGGCATGGAGCATTGTGATTACAGGGGTCATGGAGCATTGTGATGACAACTGTCATGGAACATTGTGATGACAGGGTTCATGGAGCATTGTGATTAAAGGGGTCATGGAGCATTTTGATGACAAGGGCAGGCGAACATTTCGATTACACTGGTAATGGAGCATTGTGATGACATGGGCAGGGAACTTTTTGATGACAGGTGTAATAGAACATTGTGATTACAGGGGACCTGGAGCATTTTGATGACATGGGCAGGCAATATTGTGATGACAGGTGTCATGGAGCATTGTCATGACAATTGTCATTTAAAGTTGTGCTGACAGGGATCATGGAGCATTGTGATGAGACGGGCATTGGAGCATTGTGAAGACAGGCGTACTGAAGACTTCTGAGGAAAGATCTCATGGGTCATTGTGATTACAGCGATCATGGAACATTGTGATGACAGTGGTCATGGAGCATTGTAATGACAGGGGCCATGGAGAATTGTGATGACAGGGTTCATGGGGCATTGTGATGACAGTGGTCATGGAGGATTGTGAAGAAAGGGGTCATGGAGCACTGTGATTACAGGGGCCATGTATAATTGTGATGACAAAGGCCATGGAGCATTGTGATGAGAGTTGATATGGAGCATTGTGTTGAAAGGGGCATGGAGCATTGTGACGACAATGGTCATGGAGCATTGTGATGACTGGTATCATGGAGCTTGTTATGTAAAAGGTCATAGGGCAGTGTAATGACAAGTATCATGGAACATGTGATAAAAGGAGTCATGGAGCATTGTGATTAAAAGGATCATGAGGCATTTTAATGACAAGAGTCATGGAACATTGTGATGACAGGGATCATGGAGCATTGTGATGACAAGGGCTATGGAGCATTGTGATGACTGGGGTCACGGGGTATGGTGATGACAGTGGTCATGGAGCATTGTAATGACAGGGGTCATGGGGCATTGTGATGACAGTGGTCATGGAGCATTGTGATGACTGGGGTCCTGGGGCATGGTGATGACAGTGGTCATGGATCATTGTGATGACAAAGACCACGGAGCATTGTGATGACAGGTGTCATGGAGCATTGTGATGAAAGGGGTCATGGATCACTATGATGACATGGGTAATGGAACATTGTGATGATACGGGCATGGAGCATTGTGATGACAGGGGTCATGCAGCATTGTGATGAAAAGGGCTATGGAGCATTGTGATGACTGGGGTCGTGGGGCATGGTGATGACAGTGGTCCTGGAGCATTGTGATGACAAAGACCACGGAGCATTGTGATGGACGGTGTCATGCAGCATTGTGATGAAAGGGGTCATCGATCACTACGATGACATGGGTAATGGAGCATTGTGATGATACGGGCATGGAGCATTGTGATGACATGGGCATGGAGCATAGTGATGACAAGAGTTCTGGAGCGTTTGGATGACCAGGGCATGGATCATTGTGATTACAGTGGCCATGAAACATTGAGATGACAAGGGAATGGAGCATTGTGATGAAAGCGGTCCTGGAGAATTGTGAGGAAACGGGTCATGGATTATTGGGCTGGAAGGGTTCCTGGGGCATTGTGATAACAAGTGCCATGGAGCATTTTAATGAAAGGGGTACTGGAGCATTGTACAGAAATGGTTCATGGATCATCATGATTACACGGATCATGGAATATTGTGATGACAAGGGTTTCGGAGAATTGTGATGACAGGGGTCATGGAGCACTGTAATAGCAGGCGTGATGGGGCATTGTGATGACAGGGGCATGGAGCATTGTGATGACAGAAGTCATAGAATATTGTGATGACAAGGGCCATGGAGCATTGTCATGAAAGGTCTTATCTGGCATTGTGATGAGAGTGGTCATGGAGCATTGTGATAAAAGTTGTCATGAAGCACTGTTATTACAGGGGCCATGTAGAATTTTGGTGACAAAGGCCATGGAGCATTGTGATGACAGGCATCATGGAGCAATTTGATGAAAGTGGTCATGGAGCATTGTGGTGAAATGCGCCATGGAACATTGTGAAGACAAGTGTCCTGGAGCATTGTGATGACAAGGGCCATGGCCAATTCTGATGACAGGTGTCATCGAGCATTCTGATGAGAGTGGTCATCTATCATTATGATGAAAGGTATCACGGAGCACTGTGATGACAGGGGCCATGGAGCATTGTGATGACACGGGCATGGAGCATTTTGATGAGGAATGATCTGGAGCATTACGATGACAATGGTATGGAGCATTGTGATTACAGGGGCCAGGGAGCATTGAGATGACAAGGGCAGGGAACATTTTGATGACAGCGGTCATGGATCATTGTGATGATATCTGTCATGGAACATTGTGCTGACAGGGGCCATAGAGCATTGTGATGACAGGTGTCATGTGGCCTTGTGATGACAGTGTTCATAGAACGTTGTGATGAAAAGGATCATGGAGCAATGTGATTACAGAGGACATGGAGCATTGTGAATACATAGGCCATGGAGTATTGTGATGACAGGGGTCAAGGAGCATTGTGATGAAAGTGGTCATGGAGCATTGTGAGGACACGGGCATGGAACATTATGTTGACAAGAGTTCTGGAGCATTGTGATGAAAAGGGTATGGAGTATTGTGATTATAGGGGACCAGGAGCATTGTGATTACATGGGCAGTGAATATTGTGATGACAGGGGTCATGGACCACTGTGATGACAAGTGTCATGGAACATTGTGATGACAGGGATCATGGAGCATTGTGATGAGAGGGGCCTTGGAGCATTATGATGATAGGCGTCATGGGGTATTGTGATGAGATTGGTCACAGAATATTGTGATGAAAGGGATCATGGAGCAATGTGATTACAGGGGCCATGGCACATTGTGAATGCATAGGCCATGGAGCAATGAAATGACAGGGGTCAAGGAGCATTGTGATGTAAGTTGTCATGGAGCATTGTGATGACAAGTGTCCATGAACATTGTGATGACATGGTTTATGGAGCATTGTGATGACAACTGCCATGGAGAATTGTGATGACAGGTGTCATGGGGCATTGTGATGAAAGGGGTCATGGAGCTATCTGATTACAGGGACCATGGAGCATGGTGATGACAAAGGCCATTGAGCATTCTGATGACAGGTGTCAAGGAGCATTGTGATGAAATGGGTCATGGATCATTGCGATGACAGGAGTCAGAGAGCACTGTGATTTCAGGGGCCATGGAGCTTTGTGATGACATGGGCATGGAGCATTGTGATCACAATGGTCATGGAGCATTGTGATGAAAGTGGTCATGGAGCATTGTGATGAAAAGGGTCATGTGGCATTGTGAGGACAAGAGTCATGTAACATTGTGAAGAAAGAGGTCATGGAGCATTTTGATGAAAGTTTTCATGGAGTATTGTGATGAAAAGCATGAGGTAGCATTGTGATGACAAGTGCCATGGACCATTGTCATGACAGTGTTCATGGTGCTTTGTGATGAAAGGGGTCATGTAGAATTGTGATGACAAAGACCATGGAGCATTGTGATGACAGTTGTCATGGAGCATTGTGATGAAAGGGGCATGGAGCATTGTGACGACAATGGTCATGGAGCATTGTGATGAAAGAAGTCATGGATCATTGTGAGGATAAGGGCGTGGAGCATTGTGATGATAGTGGTCACGGAACATTGTGACGATAAGGGCATGGAGCCTAGTTAGGGACAGTCTAGCGGCCTTGGGAGTAAATTCAGTGCCTGAGATAGGCACAGTATAAGGTCTTTAGTTAGCATAAGAGGTAGGACATTGGCTCGGGACAGGGTTAGGGAAAAGGCTAGAAATCATGTCAGGAAATGACCTAAGGATAGTGTGAAGACCTTTGTTACTGAGAATATCAGGGCCTTATTCAGAAGCAGTGTTAGGGCTTCAGGTAGGGACAACATCGTGGCCTGACTTAGGGAGAGCGACAGGGACTGAGTGAGGCCTAATGTGAGGCCCTTAGCTGGGGACACTGTCAGGGAGTGACTTAGGAGCAACATCAGTGCCTTTGTTGGATCAGCTTCAGGCTCTTAGTTAAAGACATGACCGGAGCCCTAGATAGTCACAGCGTCAAGGTCTCAGTTAGAGAAAGCTTCAGAGCCTGAGTTATGGACAGCCTCAGGTCTTCACTTAAAGACAGTGACAGGGCTTTCATAGAGACAGTGTCAGGACCTTGGTTAGAAATGGGTCAGCATATTAGCTCAGGAGAGTGTCAGGACTTTAGTTATTGCTGGCAGCAGGGCCTATATTAGGGACAGATTCCAGGCCTTTGTTAGAGACAGTGTCATGGCCTTAGTTAGGAGTAGTCAGGGCCTTAGTTAGGGAGAGCATTAGGGTTTCAGTTAGCATAAGATGCAGGAGATTATGTCGGGACAGAGTCAGGTTCTAAGCCAGAGATAGTGAAAGGAAATGACCAAAGGATAACGAGAAGACCTTAGATATTGAGAGCATCAGGACCTTAATTAGCAGCAGCGTGAGGGCCTCCGGACCATTACCAGGGCTTGATGTATGGACAGCGTCAGAGCCAAACTAAGGTACAGCAACAGGGCCTAAGTGAGGCCTATCTTTAAGACCTGAGTAAGGGACAGTATCAGGGCATGACTTAGGAGCAGCATAAAGGCCTCTGTAGGGTCAGCATTAGGGTCTTCGTTAAAGCTATTACCAGGGCCTCTCTTAGGGACAGGCTCAAGGCCTCACTTAGGGAGAGCGTTAGGGCTTACTTCGGGAAAGTTATAGGACCTTGGTAAGACATGGGTCAGGCTATTAGCTCAGAATAATATCAGGTGTTCAGATATTGACGGCAGCAGGGCCTTAGTTAGAGGCAGTGTCAGGGCCTAAGTTAGGACTAGCATCAGAGCCTTTGTTAGGTATAATGTCAATGACTGAGTTAGGTGTAGTGTCAGGGCCTTAGTTAGGGACAGTGTCACGGCCTGCGTTAGAATGAGCCTCCAGGCCTCAGTTAAGGACAAGATCACTGCCTCGGACCTAAATTCAGGGCCTCATTTAGGGACAGAATCAGGGATTTAGCTAGCATAAGAGGATCTACAGTTGAAGGCAACTTGAACACCACCACAAGCAGATGCAGAAGTGAACCATGCACGTTCCTATGAAAGAATATGGCACAGCAGTTGAGTACATTTTGTTTAAAGTTAGTAACACTATAAAAATTATGTCTTTAAGAAAACTATATTCAGAAGATGAAAGAATCTCATTCTAAAGAATCTCTTTAGCTAATCTCAACATTAACTAAAGAGAAAGTTAGGTTAAGGTCTAGGGACAGTGTCAGGCAATGACTTAGGGGTAGTGTCAAGACCTTAGTTACTTAGAGCATCAGGGCCTAATTTAGGACCTGTGAGTGTCAGGGCTTTGGGTAGGGACAGCGTCAGAGCCTGACTTAGGGAGAGCGACAGGGCCTGAGTGAGGCCTAGCGTCAGGGCCTTAGCTAGGGACAGTGTCAGGCCGTGACTTAGGACGAACATCGAGGCCTTAGGTAGGGACATGGTCACAGCCTCGAGACTAAATTCAGGGCCTTAGTTAAGGACAGCAACGGGGTTTTAGTTAGCATAAGAGGCCTGAACATTTGCTAGGGACAGGGTCAGGTTACGGTCTAGGGATAGTGTCAGGAAAGGACCTAGGCATAGTGTCGAAACCTTAGTTACTGAGAGTATCAGGTCCTTATTTAGAACCAATGTCAGGGCTTCAGGTAGAGACAGCATCAGAGTCTGACTTAGGGAGAGTGACAGGGGCTGAGTGAGGCCAAGCATGAGGCCCTTAGCTGAGGACACTCTCAGGGCATGACTTAGGAACAGCATCAGCGCCTCTGTTGCATCACCCTTAGCATCTTAGTTACAGACATGATCAGGGCCTGAGTTAGTCGCAGCGTCAAGGCCTCAGTTAGGGAAAGCTTCAGGGCCTGAGTTAGGGACAGCCTCAGTTCTTAACTTAGGGACAGCATCAGGGCTTACTTTGGGACAGTGTCAGGACCTTGGAAAGACATAGGTCAGGATATTAGCTCAGGATAATGTCAGGACGTTAGATACTGATGGCAGCAGGGCCTTAGTTACAGACAGTTTCAGGGCCTGAGTTAGGCCTAGCATCAGAGACTTTGTTAGGTACAGTGTAAGGGACTGTGTTAGGAGTAGTGTCAGGGCCTTGCTTAGGGACAGTGTCAGGGTCTGATTTAGGTGTACTGTCTGAGACCTAGTTAGGGACAGTGCTAGGGCCTGAGTTAGGATTAGTGTCAAGGTCTTATTTAGGACCAATTTCAGGGACTTAGTTTGGACTAGCGTCAGAGCCATTGTTAAGAATGGTATGAGGGCCTCAGTTAGGCCTACTGTCAGGGTCTTAGTTAGGGACAGTGTTAGGGCCTGAGTTAGGATTAGTGTCAAGGCCTTATTTAGGACCAATTTTAGGGCTTTTGTTTGTAGTAGCAACAGAGCCTTTGTTAGGTATCATGTCGGGGCCTATGTTAGGTGTAGTGTCAGGGCCATTGTTAGGGATATTATCAGGGCCTGACTTAGGAGAAGCTCAGGGCCTTAGCCAGGGAAAGTGTCAGGGCCTTAGTTAGTGACATTATCAATGCCGGAATTAGCAGTAGTGTCAAAAGTCCTTAGTGAGGCGAGTAAGGAGTAAGTTAGGAATCAGGCCCTGACACTGTCTTTAACTAAGTCCCTGACACTACTAGTAACACAGGCCCTGATCTGATTCCTATTATAGGCCATGAGGGTAATCTTAACTAAGGCCCTGACACTGGCCCTAACTAAAACTGTGACAGTACTCTTAACTCAGTCCCTGACACTGTCACTTACAAACCTCTGACACTATTCCTAACTCAGGCACTGACACTGTCCCTAACTAAGGCCCTGACAATACTCCTAACTCAGGCCCTGACACTGTCTCTAATTAAGGCCCTGATACTACTCTGTACTCAGCAGTGACACAGTCCCTAACTTAGGCCCTGACTCTACTCCTAACTCAGGAAGTGACACTGTCATTAACTAAAGCCTTGACACTATTCATAACTCACGCCCTAACACTACTCCTAAATCATGCCCTGGCAATGTCCCTAACTTAGGCCCTGACACTATTCCTAAATCAGGCGCTGATACAGTACCTAAGGAAGGCCCGGACATTACTCCTAACTCTGGCCCTGAAAAAGTTCCTAACTAAGCCCGACGCAATTCCTAACTCAGGCACTGACACTGTCCCTAAATAAGGCCCTGAAACTATTCCTAACTGAGGTGCTTATACAATACCTAATGAAGGCACTGATGTTACTCCTAACTAAGGCCCTGACACTACTGCCAACTCAGGCACTATCAGTGTCCATAACTAAGGCCCTGACACTACTCCTTACTCAGAGTGTCCCTAACAACGGCCCTCACACTACTCTCAACTCAGGCACTGACGCCGTCCCTAAGTAAGGCCCTGACACTACTCTCAACTCAGGCACTGATGCTGTCCCTAACTAAGGCTCTGACACTACTCCCAACTCAGGCACATATGCTGCCCTAACTAAGGCCATAACACTACTCCCAACTCAGGCACTGACACTGTCCCTAACTAAGGCCCTCACACTACTCCTAACTCAGCCTCTGACACTGTCCCTAACTTAGGCCCTCACACAACTCCCTACTTAGGCACTGACATGCTCCCTAACGTAAGCCCTGAGACTATTTCTACCTCAGGCCCTGACACTGTCCCTAACTAAGGCCCTGATAGTACTCACAACATAGGAACTGAGACTATCCCTAAATACGCGCTGAGAGTACTTCCAACACAGGCACTGACACTGTTCCTAACTAAAGCCCTGAGACTACTCCTAACTCACGCCCTGATATTGTCCATAACTAAGGCCCTGACACTATTCCAAACTCAGGCACTGACACTGTCCCTAACTAAGGTCCTGACACTACTCTCAACTCAGGCACTAGCACTGTCCCTAACTAAGGACCTGTCACTACTTTTAACTCAGGCCCTGACACAGTCCCTAACAAAGGTACTGACACTACCCCCAACTCAGGCACTTACATTGTCCCTAACGATGTCCCTCACACAAGTCCCAACTCAGGCACTGAAGCCATCCCTATCTAAGGCTCTGACACTACTCCCAACTCAGGCAATGACGCTGTCCTTACTACAGCCATAACACTACTCCCAACTCAGGCACTGACACTGTCCCTAAATAAGGCCCTGACACTACTCCCAACTCAGGCACTGGCGCTGTCCCCAAGTAAGGCTCTGACACTACTCCCAACTCAGGCACTGACACTTTGCTTAACTAAGGCCCAGACAATAGAACCAACTCAGGCACTGACACTGTCCCTAACTAAGGCCCTGACATTACTCCCAACCCAGGCACTGACACTGTCCCTAAGTAAGGCCCTGACACTACTCCTAACTCAGGCTCTGACACTGTCCGTAACTTAGGCCCTACACTACTCCTTACTTAGGCACTGACACACCCCTTAACTAAGGCCCGGAGTCTACTTCTACCTCAGGCCCTGACACTGTCCCTAACTAAGGACCTGATACTACTCTCAACTCAGGCACTGACACTGTTCCTAACTAAGGCCTTGACACTACTCTTAACTCATGCTGTGACACTGTCCCTAACAAAGACCCTGACACTATTCCCAACTCAGGCACTGACACTCTCCTTAACTAAGACCCTGACAATACTCCCGTCTCATCCACTGACACTGTCCCTAAGGCTCTGACACTACTTCCAAATCAGGCACTGACATTGTCACTACTTAAGGCCCTGACCGTATTCTCACGTCAGGCACTGACACTGTCCCTATCTAAGCCCAGACACTACGGCCAACTCAGGCACTGACACTGTCCCTAACTATATCCCTGACATTACTCCCAACACCGGCACAGACACATTCACTAACTAAGGCCCTGAAACTACTAACAACTCAGGCTCTGACACTGTTCCTAACTACCGGTGTCAGATTGCTCCTAACTCAAGCACTGACACTATTCCTAACACATTCACTGACACTGTTCCTAACTAAAGTCCTGAGACTACTCCTAACTCAGGCCCTAACACTGTCCGTAACTTAGGCCCTCGCACTACTCCCAAATCAGGCACTGACGCTGTCCCTAATTAAGGGTCTGACACTACTCACAATGAGACACTGACACTCTTCCAAATTAAGGCCTTGACACTACTCTTAACTCAGGCCCTGACACTGTCCATAATAAAGACCCTGACACTACTCCCAACACAGGTGCTGACACTCTCCATAATTAAGGCCCTGACACTACTCCCACCTCAGGCCCTGACATTGTCCCTAATAAAGGCCCTGACACTAATCCCATCTCAGCCACTGACACTGTCCCTAAATAACGTCCTGACACTATTCCCAACTCTGGCACTGACACTGTCCCTTTTAAGGCCCTGACACAACTACCAACACAGGCACTGACACTTTCGCTAAATAAGGCAGTGAGACTACTCCTTACATAGGCACTGACATCATCCCTAACTGGGCCCTGACACTACTCCCAACTCAGGCACTGACACTGTCCAGAACTACTGCCTTGACATTACTCCCAAATCTGGAACTGAAACTGTCACTAACTATGTCCCTGACAGTACTCACAACTCAGGCCCTGACACTGTCCATCCCTAACTACCGCTCTCACACTACTCCTAACCCAGGCCCTGACACTATTCCTAACACGATCGCTGACACTGTCCGTAACTAAGGTCCTGAGATTACTCTTAACTCACGCCCTGACGTTCTCCCTAACAAAGGCCCTGACTTTTATCCCAACTCAGGCACTGACACAGTCCCTTACTAATGCCGTGACACTACTGCCAACACAGGCACTGACACTGTCTGTAACTGAGGCCCTGAGAGTACTCCTAACTCATGCCCTGACACTGTCCATAACTTAGGCCCTGACACTACTCCCAACTCAGTCACTGATGCTGTACCTAACTAAGGCCCTAAGACTACTCCTACCTCAGGCCCTGACAATGTCCCTAACTAAGGCCCTGATACTTCTCCCAACTCAGGCACTGGCAGTGTCCCTAACTGAGGCAATGATACTACTCCCAACTCAGGCACTAAGGCTTTGGACCATTGGGATGACAAGCACCATGGAGCATCGTGATGACAAGGGCATGGAGCATTGTGATGACATGGGACATGGAATATTGTTATGAAAGGGGGCATGGAGTACTGTGATGACATGAGTCATGGAGCATTGTGATGACAGGGGTCATGGAACATTGTGATGACAAGGGTCATGGAGCATTTTGATGACAAAGGCTATGGAGCATTTTGATGAAAGGGGTCATGGAGCATTGTAATGACAGGGGTCATGGAGCATTCTGATGAGAGGGGTTATGGAGCATTGTGATGAAAGAGGTCATGGAGCATTGTGATGACAGGGACCATGGAGCATTGCCGTAAAAATTGCCATGGAGCATCGTGATGAAATTGTCATGGAGCATTGTGGTGACAGGGGCCATGGAGCATTGTGATGACAGGGGGCATGGAACATTGTTATGAATGGGGTCATGGAGCATTGTGATGTCAGGGGTCATGTAGCACTGTGATGGCAATTGCCATGGATCATTGTGATAAAAGGGGTCATGGAGAATGGTGATTACAGGGGCCATGGAGCATTGTGATGATAAGAACATAGAGCAATGTGATGACAATGATCAAGGAGCATTGTGATGAAAGGGATCATGGATCATCTTGATTAGAGGGGTCATGGAGCATTGTGATGACAATGATCCTGGAGCATTGTGATGAAATGTGTCAGGGAGCATTGTGATGAAAGGGACCATGGGCCATTTTGATGACAAAGGCCATGGAGATTTGTGATGAGAGGGGACATGGACCACTGTGATGAATGTGGTCATGGAATATTGTGATGAAAATCGCCATGGGGCATTGTGATGACAGGGGTCCTGGAACATTGGGATGACAGGCGTCATGGAATATTGTGATTACAGGTGTCCTGGAGCATTGGGATGACAAGGGTCATGGAATATTGTGATGAAAGGCGTCATGAATCATTCTGATGACAGGGTTTACAGGACTTTGTGGTGTCAGGGGTCATGGAGCATTGTGATGAAAAGTATACTGGACCACTGTGATTACAGGGGTCCTGGATCATTGTGATGACAAACGCTATGGAACATTATGGTGACATGTGTCATGGACAATTGTGATGACAAGGGCCTGGAGTATTGTAAAGATAAGAGTCAAGGAACATTGTAATGGCAAGGGCCATGGAGCATTGTGATGACAGGGGGCATGGAGCTTTGTGATTACAAGGTCATGGAGCATTGTGAGAAAAGTGTCATGGAGCATTGTGATGACATGGGTCATGGAGCATTTAGATGACAAGAGTCATGGAGCATTGTGATGAAAGTGGTCAGGGAGCATTGTGATGAAAATGGTCATGGGGCATTGTGATGTAAAGGACCATGGAGCATTGTGATGACAGGTGTCATGGAGCATTGTGATGATAGGCATGGAGACTTTATTGCAATGGTCAAGGAGCATTGCAATGAAAGGGGTCATAGATCATTGTGATTAAAGGGGTCATGGGGCATTGTGATGAAAAGTGACATGGATCATTATAATTAGAGGTTTCATGGAGGATTGTGATGACAAGCGCCATTGAGCATTGTGATGACAAGGGCCATAGAGCATTGTGATGAAAGTGGTCATGGAGCATTGTGATGTCAAGGGTCATGGAACATTGTGAGGATAAGGGCGTGGAGCATTGTGATGACAAGGGTCATGGAGCCCTGTCATGACAGAGGTCATGGAGCAGTGTGAGGAAAAGGGCCATGGAGCATTGTGATGACAGCAGTCATGGGGCATTGTGATGAATGTTTTCATGGTGCATTGTGATGACAAGGTCCTGGAGCTTTGTGATGACAATGGCCATGGAACTTTGAGTTTACAAGGGTCGTGGAGCATTGTGATGACTGGGACCATGGAGCAATATGATGACAAGCGCCATGGAGCATTGTGATGACAGGGGTCATGGAGCATTGTGGTGACAGGTGGCATGGGCATTGTGATGAAATGGATACAGCAACGTTGTGATTAAAGGGTTCATGGATCATTGTGATTACAGGGATCATGGATCATTATGATGAAAGAGGTAATGGACCTTTGTGATGACAGCGGTAATAGGGCATTGTGGTGACAGGGGACATGGATCATTGCGATAAAAGTGTAATGGAGCACTGTGATTACAGGGGTCCTAGATCATTGTGATGACAAGAGCCATGGAACAATGTGATGAAAAGGGTCTGGAGCCTTGTGATGACAAGGGTCATGGATCATTGTGATGGCAGGGGTCATGGAACATGGTGATGAATTGGGTCATGGGATATTGTGATGACAAGGGCCATGGAGCATTATGATGTCAGTGGTCATGGGGAATTGTAATGACAGGGGTAATGGAGAATTGTGATGAAACGTGTCATGGAGCACTGTGATTACAGGGGACATGGAACATTGTAATGACAAAGGCCATGGTGCATTGTGATGACCGGTGTCATGGAGCATTGTCATGAAAGGCATCTTGGAGTATTGTGAGGAAAAGGGTCATGGGGCATTGTGATGACAGGGGCCATGGAGAATTGTGATGAAAATGGTCATTGATGTTTGTGATGAAATGCGCCAGGGACCATTGTGAAGACAAGGGTCATGGATCATTGTGATGACAGGGGTCATGGAATATTGTGATGCAAAGGGTCATGGGTCATTGTGATGACAGGGGTCATGGGCATTGTGATGACAAAGGCCATGGGGCATTGTGATGACAGTGGTCATATAGCATTGTGAATGACAGGGGCCATGTAGAAGTGTGATGACAAGTGTCATGGGGTGTTGTGATGACAGGGGTCATGGAGCATTGCGATGACACGGGCATGGACCATTCTGATGACAAGTGTTTTGGAGCATTGTGATGAAAAGTGCATAGAGCATTGTGATGACAGGGGTTATGGAGTATTGTGGTGACAGAGGGCATGGAGCATTGTGATAAATTGGGTACTGGAGAATTGTTTTGAAAGTGGACATGGATTATTGTGATGACAGGGATCATGGAGCATTGTGAAGACAAGTGTCATGGAGCATTTTGATGACAGTGGTCATGGAGCATTGTGATGACAAGGGCCTTGGAGCATTGTGATCAATGGGGTAATGGAGCATTGTGATGAAAGTGGTCATGGATCATTGTGATTACCGGGATCAAGGAGCATTGTGTTGACAAGCGCCATGAATCATTGTGATGAAAGGGGTAATGGAGAATTATGATGAAAGGAATCATGGATCATTGTAATGAGAGGGGTCAGGGAGCATTGTGCTGAAAGTGGTCATGGATTTTTGTGATGACATGTGCCAGGGAGCATTGTGATGCCAAGGGCCATGGAACATTGTGATGACAAGTGGCATGGAGCATTGTGATTATAGGGGTCTTGGAGCATTGTGATTAGAGTGGCCATGGAGCATTGTGATGACAGGGTGCATGGAACATTTTGATGAAATGGGGCCTAGAGCATTGTGGTGAGAGGGGTCATGGAGCACTATGATGACAAGGGTCATGGACATTTTGATGAAAGTGGTCATGGAGATCTGTGATTTTAAGGGCCATGGAGCACTGTAATGAAAAGGGCATGGAGCAATGTGATGACAATGATCATGGAGCATTGTGTTGACAAGGGCCATGGTGCATTTTGATTAAAGGGGTCATAGGGCATTGTGATGAAACGGGTCATGGATCATTGTGATTACAGGGATCATGGAGCATTGTGATGACAATGGTCATGGAGCATTGTGATGAAAGACGTCAGGGAGCATTGTGATGAAAGGGGCCATGGGGTATTGTGATGACAAGAGCCATGGAACATTCTGATGAAAGGGGTCATGGACCAATGTGCTGAATGTTCCACAGTAATCAAAATGCTCCATGAGCCATGTCATCACAATGCCCCATGACCACTTTCATCACAATGCCCCATCAACCATTTCATCACAATGCTCCATGACCCCTTTCATCACAATGATCCATGACCACTTTCATCACAATGCTGCATGACCACTGACATCTCAAGGCTCCATGGCCCTTGTCATCACAATGCTCCATGACCCCTGACTTCACAATGCTCCATTACCCTTGTCATCACAATGCTCCACGCCCTTATCCTCACAATGCTCCATGACCCTTGTCATCACAATCCTCCATGAACTCTGTAATCACAATGATCCATGACCAATTTCATCACAATGTCCCAATACCACATTCATCGCAAAGCTACATGACACATTTCATCACAATACACCATGACCATTGTCATCACAAGTCTCCATGCCCGTATCATCACAATGTTCCATGACCGCTTTCATCACAATGATCCATGACACTTACCATCACAGTGCTTCATGACCCCTGTCATCACAATGCTCCATGCCACCTTTCATAACAATGTACCATGCCCCCTGTCATCACAATGCTCCATGACTCCTGTCCTTACAATGCTCCATGGACATTGTCATCAAAATGCTCCCTAGCGCTTTTGATCTCAATGCTCCATGATGACATTCATTACAAAGCTCCTTGACCCTTGCATGACAATGCTCCATGGCCTTGTCAGCACAATGCTCCATGGCCCTTGTCATAACCATGCTCCATGACCACATTCAACAAAATGCTCCTTGACACCTTTCCTCACAAGGCTCCATGGCCTTGTCATCAGAAATCTCCATGACGCTTGTCGTCACAATGCTCCATGACCCATGTCATCACAATGCTCCACGCCCATATCCTCACAATCCTCCATGATCCCTGTAATCACAATGTTCCATGACCCCTTTCTGCACAGTGCTCCATGATCCCTGTCATCACAATCCTCCATGAACTCTGTAATCACAGTGATCCATGACCCCTTTCATCACAATGCCCCAATACCACTTTCATCACAAAGCTACTTGACCCCTTACATCACAATACACCATGACCATTGTCATCACAAGTCCCCATGCCCTTAACATCACAAAGTTCCATGACCCCTTTCATCACAATGATCCATGACCCTTGTCATCACAGTGCTCCATGACACCTGTCATTGCAATGATCCATGACCCCTTTCATCACAATGCTCCATGGCCTTATCATCACAATCCTCCATCAACCTTGTTATTGCAATGATCCATTACCCCTTTCATCACAGTGCTCCCTGACCCTTGTCATCACAATGCTCCATGGCCTTTGGAATAACCATGTCCATGACGATTGTCATCACAATGCTCCATGACTCCTGCCCTCACAATGCTCCATGGACATTGTCATCAAAATGCTCCATAGCACTTTTCATTACAATGCTCCATGAGCCTTGTCTTCACAATGCTCCATGCCCCCTTTCATCACAATGTGCCATGCCCCCTGTCATTTCAATGCTCCATGCCCTTATCCTGACAATGCTCCATGACACCTGTCATCGCAATGACCCATGACCCCTTTCATCACAATTCTCCATGATCCCTCTCATCAGAATGCTCCATGACCCGTCACAATGTTCCATGACCCATTTCATCACAAGGCTCCATGACTCCTTTCATCACAATATTCCATGACCCCTGTCATCCCAATGTTCCAGGACCCCTGTCATCACAATGCCCCATGGCGCTTTTCATCACAATGTGCCATGAACACTTTCATCACAATGCTCCATGCCCCCTGTCATCACAATGCTCCATGGCCCCTGTCATCAAAATGCTCCATGAAACTTTCATCACGATGCTCCATGGCACTTGTCACGACAATGCTCCAGGTCCCTTCTCATCACAATGATCAATGGCACTTGTCATAACAATGCGCCATGATCCCTGTCATCACTATGCTCCATGACCACATTCATCACAATGCTCCATGATCACTTTCATCACAATGCTCCAAGGCCTTTGTCATCACAATGCTCCATGGCACTTTTCTTCACAATCCTCCATTATACCTGTAATCACAATGATCCATGACCACTTTCATCACAATGCTTCATGACCCCTTTCATCACAATGCTCCATGACCACTTTCATCAAAATGCTCCATGACCACTGACATCACAAGGCTCCATGGCCCTTGTCATCATAATGCTCCATGACCCCTGACTTCACAATGATCCATGACCGAATTCATCACAAAATTCCATGATCCTTGTCATCACAATGCTCCATGACCCCTGTCTTCACAATCCTCCATTACTCTTGTCATCACAATGCTCCAAGCCCTTATCATCACAATGCTCCATGACCCTTGTCATCACAATCCTCCATGAACTCTGTAATCACAATGATCCATGACCAATTTCATCACAATGCCCCAATACCACTATCATCACAAAGCTACATGACCCCTTTCATCACAATACACCATGACCATTGTCACCACAAGTCTCCATGCCCTTATCATCACAATGTTCCATGACCCCTTTCATCGCAATGATCCATGACCCTTGTCATCACAATGCCCCATGACCCCAATTATCACAATGCTCCATGGCTCGTGTCATCACAATGCTCCATGGGCATATCATCAGAATGCTCCATCACCCCTGTCATTGCAATGATCCATTACCCCTTCCATCACAGTGCTCCTTGACCCTTGTCATCACAATGCTCCATGGCCTTTGGAATAAACATGTCCATGACACCTTTCATCACAATGCTCCATGACCCTTGTCATCACAATGCTCCATGATCCCTTTTATCACAATGATCCATGACCTCTTTCATCACAATTCTCCAATACCACTTTCATCGCAATGCTCCATGCCCCATTTCATCACAATGACACATGACCCCTGTCATCACAGTGCTCCATGGACCTTGTCATCAAAATGCTCCTTTGCGCTTTTCATCACAATGCTCCATGATGATTTTAATCAGAAAGCTCCTTGACCCTTTTCATAACAATGCTCCATGGCAATTGTCATCACAATGCCCCATGACCCATTTTATCACAATGCTCCTTGACCCGTGTCATCACAATGTTCCATGGCCCTTGTCAGCAAAATGCTCCATGGCCCTTGTCATAACCGTGCTCCATGACCACATTCATCACAATGCTCCTTTATACCTTTCCTCACAAGTCTCCATGGCCCTTGTCATCACAAATCTCCATGACGCTTGTCATCACAATGCTCCATGACACATGTCATCAAAATGCTCCACGCCCATATCCTCACAGTCCTCCATGATCCCTGTAATCACAATGCTCCATGACCCCTTTCATCACAATGCTCCATTACAATTTTCATCAAAATGCTCCATGACCACTGACATCACAAGGCTCCATGGCCCTTGTCCTCACAATGCTCCATGACCCCTGACTTCACAATCATCCATGACCGAATTCATCACAAAATTCCATGACCCTTGTAATCACAATGTTCCATGACCCCTGTCTTCGCAATGCTCCATTACTCTTGTCATCACATTGCTCCAAGCCCTTATCCTCACAATGCTCCATGACCCTTGTCATCACAATCCTCCATGACCTCTCTAATCACAATGATCCATGACCAATTTCATCACAATGCCCCAATACCACTTTCATCACAAAGCTACATGACCCCTTTCATCACAATACACCATGACCATTGTCATCACAAGTCTCCATGCCCTTATCATCACAATGTTCCATGACCCCTTTCATCACAATTATCCATGACCCTTGTCATCACCATGCTCCATGACCCCTATTATCACAAAGCTCCATCACCCCTGTCATCGCAATGATCCATTACCCCTTTCATCACAGTGCTCCATGACCCTTGCCATCACAATGCTCCATGGCCTTTGGAATAAACATGTCCCTGACACCTTTCATCACAATGCTCCATGACCATTGTCATCACAATGCTCAATGATCCCTTTAATCACAATGATCCATGACCTCTTTCATCACAATGCTCCAGTACCACTTTCAGTGCAATGCTCCATGCCCCATTTCATCACAATGACACATGACCCCTGTCATCACAATGCTCCATGACTCCTGTCCTCACAATGCTCCATGGACCTTGTCATCAAAATTCTCCCTAGCGCTTTTCATCACAATGCTCCATGACGATTTTCATCAGAAAGCTCCTTGACTCCTTTCATAACAACGCTCCATGGCACTTGTCATCACAATGTCCCATGACCCCTTTTATCACAATGCTCAGTGACCCTTGTCATCACAATGCTCAGTGACCCTTGTCATCACAATGTTCCATGGCCCTTGTCAGCACAATGCTCCATGGCCCTTGTCAGCACAATGCTCCATGGCCCATGTCATAACCGTGCTCCATGACCACATTCATCACAATGCTCCTTTACACCTTTCCTCACAAGGCTCCATGGCCCTTGTCATCACAAATCTCCATGACGCTTGTCAACACAATGCTCCATGACCCATGTCATCACAATGCTCCACCCCCATATCCTCACAATCTTCCATGATCCCTGTAATCACAATGCTCCATGACCCCTTTCATCACAATGCTCCATGGTCCTTGTTATCACAATGCCCCATGAACACTTTCATCACAATGCCCCATGACCCCTTCCATCACAATGTTCCCTGACCACTTTCCTGACAATGCTCTATGACCCTTTTCATCACAAGGCTCCATGACCCTTGTCATGGCAATGCTACATGCCATTGTCATCAAAATGCTCCATACCCCCTCTCATCAAAATGCTCCATGACACTTGTCTCACAATGCTCCATGAACTTGTCATCACAATGCTTCATGCCCCCTGTCATCACAATGCTCCATGGCCCTTGCCATTAAAATTCTCTATGACAGTAATCTTTACAATAATCCAGTCCCTTGTCGTCACAATGCTCCATGACACTTGTCATCATAATGTTCCATGGTGTTTGTCATCACAATAATCCAGGACCCCTGTCATCACAAAGTTCCATGACCCTTGGCATCACAATGCTCCATGGCCCCTGTCATCAAAATGATCCATGACCCTTGTAATCTCAATGCTCCATGGCCCTTGTCATCACACAGCTCCACGCCCTTGTCA
Organism: Balaenoptera physalus; assembly: GCF_965194825.1. Classification (NCBI taxonomy): domain Eukaryota; kingdom Metazoa; phylum Chordata; class Mammalia; order Artiodactyla; family Balaenopteridae; genus Balaenoptera; species Balaenoptera physalus. The sequence continues at coordinate 69,915 of NW_028125660.1, read as the reverse complement.
TCACAATGTTCCATGACCACTTTCAACACAATGCTCCATGTCCCCTTTCATCACAATGATCCATGGCCCTTGTCATCAAAATGGCCCATGGCCCCTTTCATCACAATGCTCCCTCACATCTTTCATCACAATGCTCCATGACCATTGTCATCACAAGGCTCCATGATCCCTCTAATCAAGATGATCCATGATCCCTTTTATCACAATGCTCCTTGATCATTGTCATTACGTTGCTCCATGGCCCCTGTAATCACCATTCTCCATGAACCCTTTCATCACAATGATCTATGACACTTGCCATCACAGAGCTCCATGACCTCTGTCATCACAATTCTCCATGCCCCCTTTCATAACAATGTTCCATGCCCCCTGTCACCACAATGCTCCATGACACTTTCATCAAAATGCTCAATGAGCATTGTCATCACAAAGCTCCATGCCCTTATCATCACAATGCTCCATGACCACTGACATCACAATGCTCCATGGCCCTTGTCATCACAATGCTTCATGAACCCTGACTTCAAAATGATCCATTGCACTTGCCATAACAAAGCGCCATGATCCCTGTCATCACAATGCTCCATGACCACATTCATCACAATCTTCCATGACCCCTTTCATCAAAATGCTCCAAGGCCCTTTTCATCACAATGTTCCAAGGGCCTTTTCATCACAATGCCTCATGACCCCTTCATCACAATGCTCCATGACCACTTTCATCAATATGCTCAATGAGCATTGTCATCACGAAACTCCATGCCCTTATCATCACAATGCTCCATGACCACTGACATCACAATGCTCCATGGCCCTTGTCATCACAGTGTTCCATGACCCCTCTCATCAGAATGCTCCATGACCCATCACAATGTTCCATGACCCATTTCATCACAATGCTCCATTACCCCTTTCATCACAATATTCCATGAACCCTGTCATCCCAAAGTTCCAGGACCCCTGTCATCACAATGCCCCATGGCGATTTTCCTCACAATTTTCCATGACCACTTTCATCACAATGCTCCCTGACCCCTTTCATCACAATGCTTCATGACAATTGTCATCACAATGCTCCATGATGCCTCTAATATAGATGATCCATGATCCCTTTCATCACAATGATCCTTGATCATTGTCATCACATTGCTACATGCCCTTATCATCACAATGCTCCATGGCCCCTGTAATCACCGTTCTCCATGACCCCTTTCATCACAATGATCCATGACACTTGCCATCACAGTGCTCCATGACCCCTGTCATCACAATGCTACATGACTCCTGTCCTTACAATGTTCCATGGACATTGTCATCAAAATGCTCCCTAGCGCTTTTGATCTCAGTGCTCCATGACGACATTCATCACAAAGCTCCTTGACCCTTTCATGACAATGCTCCATGGCACTTGTCATCCCAATGCCCCATGACCCCTTTTATCACATTCCTCCGTGACCCTTGTCATCACAATGTTCCATGGCCTTGTCAGCACAATGCTCCATGGCCCTTGTCATAACCATGCTCCATGACCACATTCAACAAAATGCTCCTTGCCACCTTTCCTCACAAGGCTCCATGGCCCTTGTCATCAGAAATCTCCATGACGCTTGTCATCACAATGCTCCATGACCCATGTCATCACAATGCTCCATGCCCATATCCTCACAATCCTCCATGATCCCTGTAATCACAATGTTCCATGACCCCTTTCAGCACAGTGCTCCATGGTCCTTGTCATCACAATCCTCCATGAACTCTGTAATCACAATGATCCATGACCCTTTTCATCACAATGCCCCAATATCACATTCATCACAAATCTACTTTACCCCTTTCATCACAATACACCATGACCATTGTCATCACAAGTCTCCATGCCCTTATCATCACAATGCTCCATGAACCTTGTGATCCCAATGCTCCATGAGCCCTGTCTTCACAATGCTCCATGCCCCCTTTCATCACAATGTGCCATGCCCCATGTCATGACAATGTTCCATGCCCTTATCCTAACAATGCTCCATGACACCTGTCATCGCAATGACCCATGAACTTTTTCATCACAATGCTCCATGACTCCTCTCATCACAATGCTCCATGACCCATCACAATGTTCCATGACTCATTTCATCACAATGCTCCATGACCCCTTTCATCACAATATTCCATGACCCTTGTCATCCCAGTGTTCCATGACCCCTGTCATCACAATGCCCCATGGCGCTTTTCTTCACAATGTGCCATGACCACTTTCATCACAATTCTCCATGCCTTTCTCATCACAATGTTCCATGCCCCCTTTCATTACAATGTTCCATGCCCCCTGTCATCTCAATGCTCTATGACCCTTGTCATCACAATGCTCCATGGTGCTTGTCATCACAATGATCCAGAGCCTTAGTGCCTGAGTTGGGAGTAGTATCATTGCCTCAGTTAGGGCCACTGTCAGTGCCTGAGTTGGGAGTAGTCTCAGCGCCTTAGTTAGGGACAGTGTCAGGGCCTGAGGTAGGAGTAGTCTCAGGGCCTTAGTTAGGGACAGTGTCAGTGAGTGTGTTGGGAGTAAAGTCAGGGCATTAGTAAGGGACAGTGTCAGTGCCTGAGTTGTGAATAGTTTCAGGGCTTTAGATAGGGGCAGTGTCAGTGCCTGAGTTGGGGATAGTGTCACGGTCTTTGTTAGGGACAATGTCAGGGCGTGAGTTAGGAGTAATCTCAGGGCCTTAGTTAGGGACAGTATCAGTGACTCTGCTAGGAATAGTGTCAGGGCCTGGGTTAGGAGTAGTGTGAGAGCGGTAGTTAGGGACAGTGTCTGTGCCTGAGTTGGGAGTAGTGTCAGGGCCTAATTAGGGACAGTGTCATTGCCTATGTAGGGAGTACTTTCACTGCCTTGTTTAGCGAAAGTGTCAGTGCCTGTGTTGGTAGTTGTGTCAGGGTCTTAGTAAGGGACAATGTCAGTGCCTGAGTTGGGAGTAGTGCCAGGGTCTTAGTTAAGGACAGAGTCAGGACATGAGTTAAATATTCTGTCAAAGCCTTAGTTAAGGAGAGAGTCATTTCTTGAGTTAAGAGTAGTGTAACGGCCTTAGTTATGGGCAGCACCAGTTCCTGAGTTGGGAATAGTGTCAGAGCCTTAGTCATGCACAATGTCAGTGCCTGAGTTGGCATTAGTGTCAGGGTCTTTATTATGGACAGTGTCAGGGCCTGAGTTAGGAGTAGTCTCAGAGTCTTAGTTAGGGACAGTTTCAGTGACTTTGTTAGAAAGAGTGTCAGGGCATGAGTTAGGAGTAGACCGACACCGGTGGTTTGGAACAGTGACAGGTTCTGAGTTGTGAGTAGTTTCAGGGCCTTAGTTAGGGCCAGTGTCAGTGCCTGCGTTGGGAGTATTGTCAGGGCCTAGTTAGAGACAGTGTCAGTGGCTGAGTTGGCAGTAGTGTCAGGGCATGAGTAAGGGACAGTGTTAGTGCCTGAGTTGAGAATAGGGTCACGGCCTTAAATAGGGACAATGTCAGTGCCTGAGTTGGAAGTGGTTTCAGGGACTTATGGACAGTGTCAGTGGCTGAGATGGGAGTAGTGTCAGGGTCTTAGTTAGGGAGAGTGTCAGTGCCTGAGTTGACAATAGTGTCAGGGTCTTTGTTAGGGCCAGTGTCAGGGCATGAGTTAAGAGTAGTGTGAAGGCCTTAGTTAGGGACAGTGTCAGGACCTGAGGTAGAAGTATTCTCAGGGCCTTAGTTAGGGAGCGTGTTAGTGCCTAAGTAAGGAGTAGTGTAAGGGCCGAAGTTAGGGACAATGTCAGAGCCTGAATTAGGAGTACTGTGAGGGCCTTAGTTAGGGACAGCTTCAGTGCCTGAGGTAGGAGTAGTGTCAGTGCCTTACATAGGGACGGTGCCACTGCCTGAGTTGGGAGTAGTGTGAGGGCCGTTGTTAGGGACACTGTCAGTGCCTGAGTTGGGAGTAGTGTCAGCGCCTTAGTTAGGGACAATTTCAGGGCTGAGTTAGGAGTAGTCTCAGGGCTTTGGTTAAGGACAGTGTCATTGACTGAGTTGGGAGTATTGTCAGGGCATATTTAAGAACAGTCTCAGTGCCTATGTTGGGAGTAGTGTCAGGGCCTTTGTTAGGAACAAAGTCAGTACCTGAGTTGGGAGTAGTGTCAGGACGTTAGTAAGGGACAGTGTCAGTGCCTGAGTTAGGAGTAGGGTCAGGGCCGCCATTAAGGACAGTGTCAGTGGCTTAGTTGGGATTAGTTTCAGGGTGTTTGTTACGGACACTGTCAGGGCCTGAGTTAAGAGTAGTGTCAAGGCCTTAGTTAGGGAAAGTGTCAGTGCCTGAGTTGGGAGTAGTATCAGAGCCTTAGTTAGGGACAGCGTCAGTGCCTGATTTGGGAAGAGAGTCAGGGCTTTAGTTAGGGACAGCATAAGTGCCTGACTTGGGAATAGTGTCAGGGTCTTTGTTAGGGACAGCGTCATTGCCTGAGTTTGGAGTAGTGTCAGGGCTTTAGTTAGGAACAGTGTCAGTGCCTGAGTTGGGATTAGTGTCAGGGTCTTTATTATGGACAGGGTCATTGTCTGATTTGGGAGTAGCGTCAGGGCCTTAGTTTGAGACAGTGTCAGTGCCTGAGTTGGGAGTAGTGTCAGGGTCTTTGTTAGGGACAGTGTCAGGGCCTTAGCTAAGAGTAGTGTTAAGGCCTTAGTTAGGGAGAGTTTCAGTGCTGGAGTTGGGAGTAGTGTCAGGGTCTATTTTAGGGACAGTTTCAGGGCCTGAGGTTAGAGTAGTCTCATGGCCTTAGGTAGGGGTAGTGTTAGTGCTTGAGTTGGGAGGAATGTCAGGGCCTTAGTTAGGGATAGCGTCAGTGCCTGTGTTGGGAGTAGTGTCAGAGCCTTAGTTAGGCACACTCTCAGTGCCTGAGATGGGAGTAGTGTCAGGGCCTTAGTCAGGGACAGTGTCAGTGCCTGAGTTGGGAATAGTGTATTGTGTCAAGTTCACTTAAGGAGAGCATCAGTTCTTGCGTTAAGAGTAGTTAAATGGCCTTAGTTAGTGAAAGTGACAGTGCCTGAGTAAGGAAAGGTGTCAGGGCCTTATTTAGGGTAGTGTCAGTGCCTGAGTTAAGACTAGTGTCAGGGCCTTAGTTAGGGACAGTGTCAGTGCCTGAGTTGGGCGTAGTGTCAGAGACGTAATTAGGGACAGTGTCAGTGCCTGAGTTGGGAGTTGTGCCAGGGCCTAATTTAGGGACAGTGTCAGGGCCTGAGGTAGGAGTAGTCTCAGGGCCTTAGTTAGGGACAGTGTCAGTGACTGTGTTAAGAATAGTGTCAGGGCCTGAGTTAGGAGTAGACTGAGACCGGTAGTTAGGAATAGTGTAAGGGCCTGAGTTGTGCATTGTTTCAGGGCCTTAGTTAGCGAAAGTGTCAGTGTCGGAGTTGGGAGTAATGCCAGGACCTTAGTTAGGGACAGTGTCAGTGCCTGCGTTGGGAGTACTGTCAGGGCCTAGGAGGGACAGTGTCAGTGGCTGAGTTGGCAGTAGTGTCAGGTAATTAGTAAGGGACAGTGTTAGTGCCTGTGTTGAGAATAGGGTCAGGGCCTTAAGTAAGGACAATGTCAGTGCCTGAGTTGGAAGTAGTGTCAGGGACTTACGGACAGTGTCAGTTGCTGAGATGGGAGTAGTGACAGGGTCTTAGTTAGGGAGAGTGTCAGTGCCTGAGTTGGGAATAGTATCAGGGTCTTTGTTAGGGACAGTGTCAGGGCATGAGTTAAGAATAGTGTCAAGGCCTTAGTTAGGGAGAGTGTCAGTGCCTGAGTTGGGAGTAGTATCACTGCCTTAGTTAGGGACAGCATCAGGGCCTGAGGTAGAAGAAGTCTCAGGGCCTTAGTTAGGGAGCGTGTCAGTGCCTAAGTAAAGAGTAGTGTCAGAGCCTAAAATAGGGACAGTGTCAGAGCCTGAGTTAGGAGTAGTGTGAGGGCCTTTGTTAGGGACACTGTTAGTGCCTGAGTTGGGCGTAGAGTCAGGGCCTTAGTTAGGGACAATTTCAGGGCTGAGATAGGAGTAGCCTCAGTGCTTTAGTTAGAGACAGTGTCATTGCCTGAGTTGGGAGTTATGTTAGGGCGTATTTAGGGACAGTCTCAGTGCCTATGTGGGAATACTGTCAGGTCCTTTGCTAGGAACAATGTCAGTGTCTGAGTTGGGAGTAGTGTCAGGACGTTAGTAAGAGACAGTGTCAGTGCCAGAGTTAGGAGTAGTGTCAGGGCCTAGTTAGGGACAGTGTCAGTGGCTTAGTTGGAAGTAGTGTCAGGGCCGTAGTTAGGGACAGTTTCAGTGGCTTAGTAGGTATTAGTGTCATGGTCTTTGTTAGGGACAGTTTCTGGGACTGAGTTAAGAGTAGTGAAAAGGCCTTAGTTAGGGAGAGTGTCAGTGCCGGATTGCGGAGTAGTATCAGAACCTTAGTTAGGGACACCGTCAGTGCCGGGGTTGGGAGTAGTGTCAGGATTTTAGTTAGGAACAGTGTCATTGCCTGAGTTGGGATTAGTGTCTGGGTCTTTATTATGGATAGTGTAATTGCCGGAGTGGGGAGTAATGTCAGGGCATTAGTTAGGGACACGTTCACTGTCTGAGTTGGGAGTAGTGTCAGGGCCTTTGTTAGTGACAGTGTCAGTTCCTGAGTTAGGAGTAGAGTCAGGGCCTATGTTAGTGACAGTGTCAGTGCTGAGTTCGGAGTAGTATCAGGGCCTTATTTAGAGACAGTGTTAGGGCCTGAGTTTGGAGTAGTGTCAGAGGCATTGTTAGGGACAGTGTCAGGGCCTGAGTGAAGAGTGGTGTCACAGTTTTTGTTTGGACCAGTATCACGGCCTTGGTTAAGACCAGCATCAGGGCCTATGATAGGAATCAGATCAGGGCCTGTTTTACGAGTAGTGTCAGGACCTTAGTTAAGGACAGTGTCAGGGCCTGAGTCCTGACTTACTCCTTACCCTCCTCACTAAGGACTTTTGACACTACTGCTAATTCAGGCGCTGATAATGTCCCTAACTAAGGCCCTGACACTTTCCCTGGCTAAGGCCCTGAACTTCTCCTAAGTCAGGCCCTGATACTGTCCTTAACAATGGCCCTGACACTACACCTAACTGAGGCCCCAACATGATACCGAACAAAGGCTTTGTTGCTAGTCCAAACTAAAGCCCTAAAATTGGTCCTAAATAAGGCCTTGACACTAATCCTAACTCAGGCCCTAGCACTGTCCCTAACTAGGTCTCAGACAGTGCACCTAAATCAGACCCTGACACTGTCCCTAAGCAAGGCCCTGACACTACTCCTAACACAGTCCCTTACACTGTACCTAACAAAGTCTCTGATGCTAGGCCTAACTCAGGCCCTGAAACCGTCTGTAACTAAGGCCCTGCTGCCATCACTATCAAAAGTCCTGACATTATCCTGAGCTAATATCCTGACCTATGTCTTTCCAAGGTCCTGAAACTGTCCCAAAGGAAGCCCTGACGCTGTCCCTAAGTGAAGACCTGAGGCTGTCCCTAACTCAGGCCCTGAAGCATTCCTTAACTGAAGCCTTGAAGCTGTGACTAATTCAGGCCCTGATCATGTACCTAACGAAGACCTTAATGCTGATCCAGCAAAGACGCTGATGCTGCTCCAATGTCATGCCTTGACAGTGTGCCCAGCTAAGGGCCTGACGTTAAGCCTCACTCAGGCCCTGTCGCTCTCCCTAAGTCAGGCCCTGACACTGTCACTAACTAAGGCCCTGACTCTACTCCTAATTCAGTCCCGTACATTGTATCTAACAAAGGCTCTGATGCTAGTCGTAACTCAGGGCCTGACACTGTCTCTAACTAAGGGCTGCTGCCATCAACATCTAAAGTCCTGACATTATCCGGAGCTAATAACCTGACCCATGTCTTACCAAGGTCCTGAAACTCCCAAAGTAAGCCCTGACGCTGTCCCTAAGTGAGGCCCTGAAGCTTTCCCTAACTCAGGCCTTGATGCTGTGACTAACTCAGACCCTGATCATGTCTTTAACTAAGACCCTAAGGCTGATCCAACAGAGGCCCTGATGCTGCTCCTAAGTCATGCCCTGACAGTGTCCCCAGCTAAGGGTCTGATGCTAGGCCTCACTGAGACCCTATCGCTCTCCCTAAGTCAGGCTCTGATGCTGTCCCTATCTGAAGCTCTAACACTGGTTCTGAATAAGGCCCTGAGAGTCTCAGTAACAAAGGTCTTCACAGTATCCTTAGGTCATTTCCCGACACTATCCCTAGATGTTAAACTGACACTGTCACTAGCTAATGTCATGTCTCTTATGCTAACTGAAGCCCTTAGGCTGTGGCTACCTCAGGGACTGAATTTAGTCCCAAGACCGTGAAACTGTCCCGAACTAAGGCCTAGATGCTCGCCCTACATCCGGCCCTGACACTGTCCCTAACTAAGGCCCTAACACTATTGCTAACTGAGGACCTGACACTGGACCTATCAGAGGCCCGCTACTCCTAACTAACGCCTTGACACTGTCCCTAACTTAGGCCCTGCTACCATCAATATCTAAAGTCCTGACATTATCCTGAGCTAATATCCTGACCCATGTCTTACCAAGGTCCTGAACCTCTCCCAAAGTTAGCCATGACACTGTCCCTAAGTGAGGCCCTGAGGCTGTCCCTCACAGAGGTCCTGATAAAGTCTTTAACTAAGACACTAATGCTGATCTTACAGAAACCCTTATGCTGATCCTATGTCATGCCCTGACGCTGTCCGTAGCTAAGGCCCTGACTCTAGACATCACTCAGGCCCTGTCACTCTCCCTAATTCAGGCTAACACTCTGTCCCTACCTAAAACCCTGACACTGGGCCTAAATTAGGCACTGATGCTCTAATTAGCTATGGTATTGACACTATCCCTAGGTCACTTCCTGACACTATCCCTAGATCTTAAGCTAAACTTGTCTTTAGCTATTGTCGAGCCTCTTATGCTAACTAAATCCCTGATGCTGTCTCTAACTAAGAGCCTGAAATTAGTCCCGAGGCCATCAACCTGTCCTTAACTGAGGCTTGGAGGCTCATCCTAACTGAGGTGCTGACACTGTCCCTAACTAAAGCCCTGACACTACATCTAACTCAGTCCCTGACACTGTGCTTTACAAAGGCTCTGATGCTAGTCCTAACTCAGGCCCTGACATTGTCTCTAAGTAAGGCTCAGAATTTGCCCCTAATATAGGCCCTGCTGTCAGCAATAACTAAAAACTGGACACTAGCCTGAGTTAATATCCTGACATATTTCTAACCAAGGACCTGACACTGTCCCTACGAAAGCCCTGTCGCTGTCCCTAAGTTAAGAACTGAGGCTGCCCCTAACTCAGGCCCTGAAGCTTTCCCTAACTGAGGCCTTGACGCTGTGTCTAAGTCAGGCCCTGATCATGTCTGTAACAAAGATGCTAAGGCTGATCCAACAGAGGCGCTGATTCTGTTCCTAAGTCATGCCCTGACAGTGTCCTCAGCTAAGGGCCTGACGCTAGGCCTCACTCAGGCCCTGTCGCTCTCCCTAAGTCAGGCTCTGATGCAGTCCCTACCTGAAGCCCTGACACTGGTTCTAAACAAGGACCTGATACTCTCAGTAACTAAGATTTTGACACTATGCCTAGGTCCTTTCTTAACACTATCCCTAGGCCGTAACCTGACCCTGTCCCTAGCAAATGTCGTGCCTCTTATGCTAACTAAAGCCCTGATGCTGTCCTTAACTAAGGCCCTGAAATTAGTCTCGAGGCTGTGACCTTGTCCCTACCTAAGGCCTCGATGTTCGTCCTCAGTCAGGGCCTGACACTGTCCCTAACTAAGGCCCTGCTGCCATCAATATCTAAAGTCCTGACACTATCCTGAGCTAATTTCTTGACCCATCTCTTACCAAGGTCCTGAAACTGTCCCTAAGGAAGCCCTGATGCTCTCCCTAAGTGAGGCCTTGAGGCTGTCCCTAACAGAGGCCCTGATAATATCTTTAACATAGCCCCTGAGGCTGATCCTACCGTGGCTCTTATGCTGTTCCTAAGTCATGCCCTGACACTGCCCCTAGCTAAGGCCCTGACGCTAGGCCTCACTCAGGCCCCGTCGCTCTCCCTAAGTCAGGCTCTGACGCTGACCCTACCCAAAGCCCTGACACTCACTGGTCCTAAATTAGGCCCTGATGCTCTAAGTAACTAAGGTTTTGAAACTATCCCTAGGTCATTTCCTGACACTATCCCTAGACCTTAACCTAAACTTCTCTTTAGCTAATGTCGAGATTAGCAAAAGAGATTCTTTAGAACGACTTTCTTTCATCTTCTGAATATAGTTTTCTTCAAAACATAATTTTTATAGTGTTACTAACTTTAAACAAAATGTACTCAACTGCTGTGGAATATTCCTTCATAGGAGTGTGCATGGTTCACTTGTGCATCTGCTTGTGGTGGTGTTCAGGTTGCTTTCAGCTGTAGATCCCCTTATGCTAGCTAAATCCCTGATTCTGTCCCTAAATGAGGCCCTGAATTTAGGTCTGAGGCCGTGAACCTGTCCCTAACTGAGGCCTGGAGGCTCGTCCTAAAGCAGGCCCTGACCCTGTCCCTAACTAAGGCCCTGACAGTACACCTAACTCAGTACTGACACTGTACCTAACAAAGGCCCTGATGCTAGTCCTAACTTCGGCCCTGACACTGCCTCTAACTAAGACCCTGCTGCCATCAATATCTGAACACCTGATATTATCCTGAGCTAATATCCTGACCCATGTCTTACCAAGGTCCTGAAACTTTCCGAAAGTAAGCCCTGACGCTGTCCCTAAGTGAGGCCTTGAGGCTGTCCATAACAGAGGCCCTGATAATATCTTTAATGAAGACCCTAATGCTGATCCTACAGAGGCTTTTATGCTGCTCCTAAGTCATGCCCTGATACTGTCCCTTACTCAGGCCCTAAAGATAGGCCTCACTTAGGCCCTGTTGCTGTACCTTAGTTAGGCTCTGATGCTGTCCGTACATCAAGCCCTGGCACAGGTCCTGTTTAAGGCCCTTATGCTGCTGCTAACTAAGGCCCTGATGCTCTCAATAATTAAGGTCTTCTCGTTATCCCTTGGTGATTTCCTTTCACTATCTCTGGCCTGGAACCTGACTCTGTCCCAAGATAATCTCCTGCATCTTATGCTAACTGAAACCCTAATGCTCTCCCTAAATAAGGCCCTGACTACTCCTAACTAAGGCCATGACACTGTCTCTAACAAAGGCCCAGAATCTGTCCCTAATATAGGCCCTGCTGCCAGCAATAATTGAAATCCTGACACTCTCCTAAAGTAATATCCTGACCCATTTCTAACCAAGGTCCTGACACCTTCCCTAAGAAAGCATTGTCGCTGTCTTTAAGTGAAGACCTGAGGCTGTCTGTAACTCAGGCCCTGAAGCTTTCCCTAACTGAGGCCTTGACGCTGTGACTAAGTAAGGCTCTGGTCATGTCTTTAACTAAGAGCCTAAGCTGATCCAACAAAGGCACTGATGCTGCTCCTAAGTCATTCCCTGACAGTGTCCCCAGCTAAGGGCCTGACATTAGGTCTCACTCAGGCCCTGTAGCTCTCCCTAGGTCAGGCACCGATGCTGTCCCTACCTGAAGCCTTAACACTGGTTCTGAATAAGGCCTTGATATACCCATTAACAAAGGTCTTCACACTATCCTTAGGTCATTTCCTGACATGATTCGTAGCCTTTACCTTAAGCCTGTCCCGAGCTAATGTCCTACCTCTTATGCTAACAAAAGACCTTATGCTGTGCCTACCTCAGGAACTGAATTTAGTCCCAAGGCTTCTAGACTGTCCCTAACTAGGCTCCATGCCCTCATCGTCACAATGCTAGGTGACCACTGTCATCACAATGCCCCATTACTCCTGTCATCACAATTCGCCATTGCCCTTGTCATCATAATGCTCCATGAACCGTTTCATCACAATGTTCCAGGACACTTGTCATCAAAATGGTCCATGACCACTTCCAGCACAATGCTCCATGACCACTCTCATCACAATGTTCCAAGGCCTAAGTATTCGCAATGCTCCTTGGCCCCTGTAATCACATTGCTCCATGATCCCTTTCATCACAATGCTCCTTGACCACTTTCATCACAATGCCCCATGACGCCTGTCATCACAATGCTCTATGAACACTATCATCACAATATTCCCTGCCCTTGTCATCACAAGGCTCCATGGCCCCTGTAATCACAATGCTCCATGTCCTTTTCATCACAATGCTCCAGAATTCTTTTCATCACAATGTTCCATGACAGTGACATCACAATGCTCCATTACCCATGTCATCTAAATTCTCCATGATCCTTTTCATCACAAATCTCCATTGCTCTTGTCATCACTAGGCTCCTTGGTGCTTTTCATCACAATGCCCCAAAAAATTTCTTCACAGTGCTCTATGCCCCCTGTCATCACAATGCCCAATGCCCCCTGTCATCACAATGTCCCTTAACCCCTGTCATCACAATGCTCCATGAACACTGTCATCAAATATTCCATGTCCCCTGTCATCACATAACTCCCTGATCCCTCTCATCACAATGCCCCTTAACCCTTGTCATCACAATGCCTCATGAACCCTGTCATCACAATGCTCCATGGCACCTGTCATCACATAGCTCCATGACCCATATCATCACTATGATCCATGACCCCTTTCCTCACAATGTTCCAGTACGCCTTTCATCACAATGCTCCATGCCACTTGTCATCACAATGCACCATGACCTTTTCAGCACAATGCTCCTTGGCCCCTGTAATCAAAATGCTCCATGCACTTGTCATCACAATGCTCCTGATCTCTTCTCCTCCCAATGCTCTATGCCCGTGTAAACACAATGCTCCAGGAACCCTGTCATCACAATGCTCCATGCCCTTGTCATCACAATGCTTCATGAACCTTGCCATCACAATGATCCATGATCCCTGTCATCAAAATGCTCCATGACCCTTGACATCTCAATGCTGCATGATCCCTCTCATCACAATTCTCCGTGACCGCTGTCACCACAATGCTCCAGGACCCTTTTCATCACAATGTAACATGACCCCTCTCCTCACAATACTCCATGCCGTTGTCATCACAATGCTCCATGAACCTTGTAATCACAATTCTCCATGCCCTTGTCATCACAATGCTCCAGAACTGTGGTCATCACAACGTTCATAGCCTTTGCCATCACAATGCTCCATGGCTCTTGTCATCACAGTGCCCCATGATACCTCTCATCACAATTTTAGAAAACCACAGTCATCAGAATGCCCCATGACACCTCTCTTCACAATTCGCCATAGCCCTTGTCATCACAATGCTCCATGAACCGTGCCATCACAATGTTCCAGGACACTTATCATTAAAATGATCCATGACCTCATTCTTCACACTGCTCAATGACCCCTGTCATCAAAATGCTCCATGGCATATGTATTCACAATGCTCCATGTCCCCTGTAATCACATTGCTCCATGATACCTTTCATCACAATGCTCCATGACCCTTGTCATCACAATGCCCCATGATGCCTGTCATCACAATGCTCCATGTCCACTGTCATGACAATGCCCCATGACACCGGTCATCACAATGCTACAAGGCCACTCTCATAACAAAGTTCCATGATCCCTGTCAGCAAAATGTTCCATGACACTTGTAACCACAATTCTCCATGAACCCTCTCTTGACAATGTCCCTGCTCATATCATCACAATGCTCCATATCCCCTGTAATCACAATGCTCCATGACCTTTTCATCACAATGCTCCAGAATTCTTGTCATCAGAATGTTCCATGACCCCTCTCATCAAAATGTTCCCTGCCCATGTCATCACAATGTTCCTTGTCCCCTGTAATCATAATGCTCCATGCCCCCTTTCATTACATTGTTCCATGCCCCCTGTCATCACAATGCTCCATGGCCCCTGTCACCACAATGCTCCATGACACTTTCATCACAATGCCCCATGACACTTGTCACCATCATGTTCCATGGTCCTTGTCATCACAATGATCCATGGCGCTTGTCGTAACAATGCGCAATGATCCCTGTCATCACAATCCTCCATGACCACATTCATCACAATGCTCCATGACCCCTTTCATCACAATGCTCCAATGCCCTTGTCACCAAAATGCTCCATGGCACTTTTCTTCAAAATCCTCCATTATCCTTGTAATCACAATGATCCATGACCCCTTTCAACACAATGACTCATGACCCCTTTCATCACAATGCTCCATGTCCACTGACATCAAAATGCTCCATGGCCCTTTTCATCACAATGCTCCATGACCCCTGTCTTCACAATGCTCCATTACTCTTGTCATCACAATGCTCCAATCCCTTATCCTCACAATGCTCCATGACCCTTGTCATCACAATCCTCAATGAACTCTGTAATCACTATGATCCATGACCAATTTCATCACAATGCCCCAATACCACTTTCATTACAAAGCTACATGACCCCATTCAACACAATACACCATGACCATTGTCATCACAAGTCTCCATGCCCTTTTCATGACAATGTTGCATGACCCCTTTCATCACAATGATTCATGACCCTTGTTATCACAATGCTCCATGAGCCCTGTCTTCCCAATGCTTCATGCCCCATTTGATCACAATGTGCCATGCCCCCGTCATTACAATGCTCCATGCCCTTATCCTGACAATGCTCCATGACACCTGTCATCGCAATGATACATGACCACTTTCATCACAATGCTCCTTGACCCCTATCAACACAATGATCCATGACCCCTTTCATCACAATGCTCCATTGCTCTTGTCATCAAAATGCTCCATGGCTTTATCATCACTATGCTCCATCACCCCTGTCATCACAATGATCCATTACCCCTTTCATCACAATTGTATATGACCACTGTCATCACAATGCCCCATGAAACCTGTCATCACGATTGGCCATGGCCCTTGTCATCACAATGCTCCATGGCCACTGTCATCACAATTCTTGATGACCCTTGTCATCACAATTCTCCATGCCCTTGTCATCACAGTGCTCCATGACACTTTTCATCACAATGCTCCATGGTCTTTTTCATCACAATGCTCCATGGCACCTGTCATCACAGTGCTCCTGGATACCTTTCATCACAATGCCAGATGACCTCTGTCATCACAATCCCCCATAACACCTGTCATCACAATTCACCATGGCCCTTGTCATCACAATGCTCCATGAAACATGTCATGAGAAGGTTACAGGACACTTGTCATCACAATGATCCATGACCACATTCGTCACAATGCTCCATGACCACTGTAATCACAATAATCCATGGCCTATGTATTAACAATGCTCCAAGGCCACTGTAATCACATTGCTCGATGATCCCTTGTCATCCCAATGCTCCATGAACCATGTCATCACAAGGTACTAGGAAACTTGTCATCACAATGATCCATTACAACATTCATCACAATGCACCATGACCACAGTCATCACAATGCCCCATGACGCGTGTCACCACAATGCTCCAAGGCCCCTATCATCAAAATGCTCCATGATCACTGTAAGCACAATGTACCATGGATCTTGTCATCACAATGCTCCATGATGCTTTTCATCACAATACTCCAGGACAAATTTCATCACAGTGCTCCATGCCCCCTGTCATCACAATGCCCAATGCACCCTGTCATCACAATGCACCCTGACCCCTGTCATCACAATGCTCCTAACACAGTGACTCCTAACACAGTCCCTGACACTGTCCCTAACTAAGGCCCTGAGACTACTCCTAACTCAGGCCCTGACACTGTCCATAACTTAGGCTCTGGCATTACTCCCAACTCAGACACTGATGCTGTCCCTAACTAACGGTCTTACAGTACTCCCAACTGAGACGCTGACACTCTCCCAAATTAAGGCCTTGCCATTACTCTTAACTCAGGCCCTGACACTCTCCATAATAAAGACCCTGACAGTAATCACAATTTAGGCACTGACACTGTCCGTAACTAAGGCCCTGACACTACCACCATCTCAGCTACTGACACCGTCCCTAACTATGGCCCTGAAACTACTCACAACTCAGGCACTGGCGCTGTCCCTAACTAAGGGAGTGGTACTACTCCAAACTCAGGCACTGGCAATGTCCCTAACTAAGGTTCTGACACTACTCCCAACTCAGGCGCTGACAATCTCCCTAATTAATGCCCTGACACGATTCCCAACTGAGGCACTGACACTGACCCTAACTAAGGCCCTGGCACTACTCCTAACCCAGGCAATGGCACTAACCTAAATAAGGCCGTGACTCCACTCCTAACTCAGGCACTGTAACTGTCACTAACTAAGGCCATTACACTACTCTTAACACAAGAACTGACACTTTCTGTAACTAAGGCTTTGACACAGTACTTAACTCATGCCCTGACACTTTACTTAACGAAGACCCTGACACTACTCCCAAATAAGTCACTGACTCTGTTCCTAACTAAGGCCCAGAAACTACTCCCAATTCAGGCCCTGACAATGTCCCTAACTAAGGCACTGATACTACTCGCAGCTCAGGCACTGACACTGTCCCTAATTAAGGCACTGACACTACTCCCAACTCAGGCACTGACACTGTCCCTAACTAAGGCCCTGACGCTACTCCCAACTCAAGCACTGACACTGTCACTAATTAAGGCACTGAAACTACTCCCAACTCAGGCAATGTCACTGTCCCTTACTAATGCCCTGACACTCCTCCCACCTCAGGCACTGACACTGTCCCTAACTAAGGCCCAGATATTACTCCCAACTCAAGCACTGACACTATCTCTATCTTAGGCCCTTACACTACTCACAACACAGGCCCTGACACTGCCCCTAAATACTGCACTCACACTACTCTTAAATCAGGCCCTAACACTATTCCTAACACAGTCACTGACACTGTCCATAACTAAGGCCCTGACACTACTCCCAACTAAGCCACTGACATTGTCCCTAACTACGGCCCTGACACTACTCCAAACTCAGGCACTGACACTGTCCCTTTCTAATATCCTGACTCTACTCCCAACTCAGGCACTGACAGTGTCCCTAACTACGGCCCGCACACTACTTCCAACTCAGGCACTGATGCCGTCCCTAAGTAAGGTCCTGACACTACTCCCAAATAAGGTACTGAAGTTGTCCTTAACTAAGGCTCTGACACTACTACCAACTCAGGCACTGACGCTGTCCCTAACTAAGGCCATAACACTACTCCAAACTCAGGCACTGACAATTTCCCTAAATAATGCCCAGACAATAGAACCAACTCAGGCACTGAAACTGATCCTAACTAAGGCCCTCACACTACTCCTAACTCAGGCTCTCACACTGTCCCTAACTTAGGCCCTGACACTACTCCTTACTTAGGCACTGACACGCTCCCGAACTAAGGCCCTGAGACTACTTCTACCTCAGGACCTGACATGGTCCCTAACTAAGGCCCTGACACTACTCCCAACTCAGGCATTGACGCTATCCCTAAGTAAGGCTCTGACACTACTCCCAACACAGGCATTGACACTGTCCCTAACTAAGGCCATAACACTACTCCCAAATAAGGCACTGACACTGTCCCTAACTAAGGCCCAGAGAATAGAACCAACTCAGACAATGATGCTGTCCCTAACTAAAGCTCTGACTCTCTTCCCAGCTCAGGCACTGACGCTGTCCCTAACTAAGGCTCTGACACTACTCCAAACCCAGACACTGACACTGTCCCTAACTTAGGTCTTGATAATACTCTTAACTCAGGCCCTGACACTGTCCCTATAAAAGACCCTGACACTACTCCCAACTCAGGCACTCACACTGTCCCTAACTAATGTTCTGACACTACTCCCAACTAAGCCACTAACACTGTCCCTAACTACGTCCCTGACACTACTCCTAACTCAGGCACTGACACTATCCCTTACTAATGTCCTGACACTACACCCAACTCAGGCACTGACATTGTTCCTAATAAAGGCTTTGACACTCCTCCCAATATAAGCACTGGGACTGTCCCTAAATACGTCCTGACACTACTCCCAACTAAGGCACTGACAGTGTCCCTAACTACGGCCCTCACATTACTCCCAACTCAGGCACTCACACTGTCCCTTATTAATGTCCTGACAGTACTGCCACTCAAGCTCTGACACTGTCCCTAACTAGGCCCTGACACTACTTTCAACTCAGGCACTGACATTGTCCCTAACTAAGGCCCTGACACTATTCTCCACTCAGGCACTAACACTGTCCCTTACTAATGCCCTGACACTACGGGCAACTGAGGCACTGACACTGTCTCTAACTAAGGCCCTGACACTACTCCCAACACCGGCAGTGACACTGTCCCTTACTAATGCCCTGACACTACCCCCACCTCAGGCACTGACACTGTCCGTAACTAAGGCAGTGAAAACAATCCCATTATAGGCACTGACACTGTCCGTAACTAAACCCTGATACTTCTCCTACCTCAGGCACCTACGCTGTCCCTAACTAAGGCCCAGAAATTACTCCCAACTCAGGCACTGACACTGTCACTAACTTAGGCCCTTACACTACTCACAACACAGGCCCTGAGGCTGTCCCTAAATACTGCTCTCACACTACTCCTAAATCAGGCCCTAACACTATTCCTAACACAGTCACTGACAAGGTCCCTAACAAAGGCCCTGAGAATACTCCTATCTCAGGCCCTCACACTACTCCCAACTCAGACACTGAAGCTGTCCCTAAATAAGGCTCTGACACTATGCCCAACTCCGGCAGTGACGATATCCCTAACTAAGGCCGTGACACTGCTCCCAACTCAGGCAATGACACTGTCCATAATAAAGACCCTGACACTCATCCCAACTCAGGTACTGACTCTACTCCCAACTCAGGCAATGACGCTGTCCCTACCCAAGGCACTGACACTACTCCTAACTCAGGCCCTGATACGATATCTAAGAAAGGCCCTCACACTACTCCTAACTCAGGCACCGACACTGTCCATAACTTAGGCCCTGACACTACTCCTAACTCAGTCACTGACACTCTCCCTAACTAAGGCCCTGAGACTACTCCAACCCATGCGCTGAAACTGTCCCTAACTAAGGCCCTGACACTACTCCCAACATAGGCACTGACACTGTCCCTAACAAGGCACTGGCACTACTCCTAACTCAGGCACTGACGCTGTCCCTAACTAAGGCCAAAACACTACTCCCAACTCAATCACAGACACTGTACCGAACTAAGGCCCAGAAAATAGAACCAACTTATGCACTGACACTGTCCCTACATAAGGCCCTCACACAACTCCTATCTCAGGCTCTGACACTGTCCCTAACTTAGGCCCTGACACTACTCCTTACTTAGGCACTGACACTCTCCCTAGCTAAGGCCTTGACACTACTCTTAACTCATGCACTGACACTGTCCCTAACAAGGACCCTGGCACTACTCCCATTGCAGCCAGTGACACTGTCCCTAAGGCCCTGACATTACTTCCAACTCAGGCACTGACATTCTCCCTACCTAAGGCCCTGACCCTATTCTCAACTCATGCACTAACACTGTCCCTTACTAATACCCTGACACTACTGCAAATTAAGGCACTGACACTCTCCCTAACTAGGCCTTGATACTACTCCCAACTCAGACACTGACACTGTCCCTAACTAAGGCACTGACATTACTCCCAACTCCGGCACTGACACTTTCGCTAACTAAGGCTCTGACACTGTCCCTAACTTAGGCCCTGACACTGTTCCTAACTACCGGTCTCAGACTACTCCTAACTCAGACCCTGACACTCTTCCTAACACCGTCACTGACACTGTCCCTAACTAAGGCCCTGAGACTACTCCTAACTCAGGCCCTGACACTGTCCGTGACTTAGGCCCTGGCATTACTCCCAACTCAAGCACTGACTCTGTCCTTAACTAAGGCCATAACACGTCTCACAACTCAGGCACTGCCACTGTCCCTAACTAAGGCCCTTACACTACTCTTAACTCAAGAACTGACATTCTCCGTAACTAAGGCTTTGACACAATACTTAACTCATGCCCTGACACTGTCCTTAACTAAGACCCTGACACTACTCCCATATCAGTCACTGACACTGTTCCTAACTAAGGTCCAGAGACTACTCCCAATTCAGGCCCTGACACTGTCCCTAACTAAGTCACTGATTCTACTCCCAAATCAGGCACTGACATTGTCCCTAACTAAGGCAGTGAAAATACTCCCAACATAGGCACTGACACTGTCCGTAACTAGGCCCTGATACTACTCCCACCTCAGGCACCGACACTGTGCCTAACTAAGGCCCTGACATTACTCCCAACTCAGGCACTGACACTGTCTCTACCTTAGGCCCTTACACTACTCACAACACAGGCCCTGACACTGTTCCTAAATACTGCTCTCACACTACTCCTAAATCAGGCCCTAAAACTATTCCTAACACAGTCACTGACATTGTCCCTAACTAACGCCCTGAGCATACTCTTTACTCAGGCCCTGACTTTGTCCCTAACTAAGGCCGTGACACTACTCCTTACTCAGGCCCTGACACGATAACTAAGAAAGGCTCATACACTACTCCTAATTCAGGCACTGACACTGTCTATAACTAAGACCCTGACACTGCTCCCAACTCAGGCACTGACATTGTCCCTAACAAGGACCTGGCACTACTCCCAACTCAGGCACTGACACTGTCCCTAACTACTGCTCTCACACTACTCCAACTCAAGCCCTGTCACTATTCCTATCTCAGTCACTGGCACTGTCCCTAACTAAGGTCCTGACTCTACTCCCAACTCAGGCACTAACACTGTCCCTTACTAAGGCCCTGACACAACTACCAACACAGGCAGTGACACTTTCGCTAAATAAGGCAGTGAAACTACTCCATACATAGGCAATGACACTGTCCAGAACTAAGGCGCTGACATTACTCCCAAATCAGGCACTGAAACTGTCGTTAACTATACCCCTGACACTAGTCACAAATCAGGATCTGACACTGTCCCTAACTACCGCTCTCACACTATTCCTAACGCAGGCCCTGACCCTATTCCTAACAGAGTCACTGACAGTGTCCCTAACTAAGGCCCTGAAATTACTAATAACTCACGCCCTGACATGGTCCCTAAGAAAGACCCTGTCACTAATCCCAACTCAGGCACTGACACTTTCCCTATCTAAGGCCCTGAAACTCTTCACAACTCAGGGTCTGACACTGTCCCTTACTAGTACCCTGACACTACTGCCAACACAGGCACTGACATTGTCCCTAACTAAGGCCCTGAGACTGCGCCTAACTCATGCCCTTACACTGTCTGTAATTTAGGCCCTGACACTACTCCTAATTCAGGCACTGACACTCTCCATAACTAAGACCCTGATACTACTCCCAACTCAGGCTCTGACAATGTCCCTAACTATGTCCCTGATAATACACCCAAGTCAGACACTGACACTGTCCATAACTGAGGCAATGATACTACTCCAAACTCAGGCACTAAGGCCTGATCATTGTGATGACAAGGGTCATGGAGAATTGTGATGACAAGGGCATGGAGCATTGTGATGACAAGGGTAATGGAGCATTGTGATGACAAGGACCATGGAGAATTGTGATGACAGGGGTCATGGAGAATTGTGATGACAAAGTCCATGGAGCATTGTGATTACAGGGTTCATGGGGCATTGTGATGAAAGTGGTCATGGAGCGTTGTGATGAAAGTGGTCATGGAGCATTGTGATGAAAGTGGTCATGGAGCATTGTGATTACAGGCATCATGGAGCTGTATGTTGAAAGGGGTCATGGAACATTGTGATGACAACGGCCTGGAGCATTGTGATGACAAGGGTTATGGAGCACTATGATGACATTCGCCATGGATCATTGTGATTAATGGAGTAATAGAGCATTGTGATGAAAGGGGTCATGGATCATTGTGATTACAGGGATCAAGGAGCATTGTTTTGACAAGCGCCATGGATCACTGTGATGAAAGGAGAAATGGAGAATTGTGATGAAAGGAATCATCGATCATTGTGATGACAGGTATCATGGAGCATTGTTACGACAAGAGCCAAGGAGCGCTGTGATGACAAAGCCAATGGATCATTGTGATGACAGTGGTCACGGATCATTGTGATGAAAGGGCTCGGGTACCATTGTGATGAAAGGGGACATGGGGAATTGTGATGACAAGGGCGTGGAACATTGTGATAATTTGGGTCATGGATCATTGTGAAGTCAGTGTTTATGGAGCATTGTGATGAAAGTGGTCCTGCAGCATTGTGATGAAAGGGGTCATGAGGCATTGTGATGAAAGGGGTCATGGATCATTGTGATTACAAGGATAATGGAGGATTGTGAAGAAA
The DNA here is from genome assembly GCF_965194825.1 of Balaenoptera physalus. Taxonomy (NCBI): domain Eukaryota; kingdom Metazoa; phylum Chordata; class Mammalia; order Artiodactyla; family Balaenopteridae; genus Balaenoptera; species Balaenoptera physalus. Next base: position 47,506 of record NW_028125660.1, on the reverse strand, counting down.
AGCACCATGGAGCATTGTGATGACCAGGGCCTTCGAGCCATGTGATGAAAGGGGTCATGGAGTATTGTGAAGAATGAGGTCATGGAGCATTGTGATGACAGGGATCATGGCGCATTGTTATGACAAGTGCCATGGATCATTGTGATGACAATGGACATGGAGCATCGTGATGAAAGTGTCATGGAGCATTGTGGTGACAAGGGCCATGGAGCATTGTGATGTCACGGGTCCTGTAGCACTGTGATGGCAAGTGTCATAGATCATTGTGATAAAAGGGGTTATGGAGAACGGTGATTACAGGGGCCATGGAGCATTGTGATGGTAAGGACATAGAGCAATGTGATGACAATGATCAAGGAGCATTGTGATGAAAGGGATCATGGATCATCTTGATTAGAGGGGTCATGGAGCATTATGATGACAATGGTCACGGAGCATTGTGATGAAATGTGTTAGGGAGCATTGTGATGAAAGGGGACATGGGCCATTTTGATGACAAAGGCCATGGAGCATTGTGATGAAAGGGGACATGGACCATTGCGATGACAGTGGTCATGGAACATTGTGATGAAAAGCGCCATGGGGCATTGTTATGACAGGGGTCTTGGAACATTGGGATGACAGGCCTCATGGAATATTGTGATGAAAGGGGTCATGGAGTATTGTGATGAAAGGGGTCAGGGAGCATTTTGATGAAAGATGCCATGGGGCATTTTGATGACAAAGGCCATGGAGCATTGTGATCACAGGTGTCTTGGAGCATTGGGATGGCAGGGGTCATGGAATATTGTGATGAAAGGGGTCACAGATCATTCTGATGACAGGGTTTACAGGGCATTGTGGTGTCAGGGGTAATGGAGCATTGTGATGGAAAGTGTACTGGAGCACTGTGATTACAGGGCCCATGGAGCATGGTGATGACAAAGGCCATAGAGCACTGTGATGACAGGTGTCAAGGAGCATTTTGATGAAATGGGTGATGGATCATTTTGATAACAGGATTCATAGAGTGCTGTGATTTCAAGGGCCATGGAGCATTGTGATGACAAGGGCATGAAGCCTTGTGATTAAAGGGTTCATGGAGTATTGTGATGAAAAGCACGAGGGAGCATTGTGATGAAAGGTATCATGGATCATTGTGATGATAAGGGCTTGGAACATTGTGATGACAGTGGTCACAGAACATTGTGTCGATAAGGGCATGGAGCCTAGTTTGGGACAGGCTTTCAGCCTTGGACTAAATTCCGTGCCTGAGGTACGCACAGCATAACGTCTTTATTTAGCATAAGAGGTAGGACATTAGCTCGGGACAGGGTTAGGGAAAAGGCTAGGAATTGTGTCAGGAAATGACCTAAGGATAGCGTGAAGACCTCTGTTACTTAGAATATCAGGGCCTTATTCAGAACCAGTGTTAAGGCTTCAGGTAGGGACAGCATCAGGGCCTGACTTAGGGAGAGCGACAGGGACTGAGTGAGGCCTAATGTCAGGCCCTTAGCTGGGGACACTGTCAGGGAATGACTTAGGAGCAGCATCAGTGCCTTTGTTGGATCAGCTTTAGGTTCTTAGTTAAAGACATGACCGGAGCCCTAGTTAGTCACAGTGTCAATGCCTCAGTTAGGGAAAGCTTCAGGGTCTGAGTTACAGACAGCCTCAGGTCTTCACTTAAAGACAGCAACAGGGCTTTCTTAGGGACAGTGTCAGGACCTTGGTTAGAAATGGATCAGGATATTAGCTCAGGAGAGTGTCAGGACGTTAGTTATTGCTGGCAGCAGGGCCTATATTAGGGACAGATTCTGGGCCTTTGTTAGAGACAGTGCCATGGCCTTAGTTAGGAGTAGTCAGGGCCTTAGTTAGGGAGAACATTAGGGTTTCAATTAGCATAAGATGCAGGAGATTATCTCGGGACAGAGTCAGGTTCCAGGCAAGAGATAGTGAAAGGAAATGACCAAGGGATAACGAGAAGACCTTAGTTATTGAGAGCATCAGGGCCTTAGTTAGCAGCAGTGTGAGTGCCTTAATCAGGACCAGGGCCAGGGCTTGATGTATGGACAGCATCAGAGCCTAACTAAGGTACAGCAACAGGGCCTAAGTGAGGCCTATCCTTAGGGCCTGAGTAAGGGACAGTATCAGGGCATGACTTAGGAGCAGCATAAAGGCCTCTGTAAGATCAGCATTAGGGTCTTCATTAAAGATATTATCAGGGCCTCTGTTATGGACAGCCTCAAGGCCTCACTTTGGGACAACGTCAGGGCTTACCTTGGGAAAGTTTCAAGACCTTGGTAAGACATGGGTCAGGCTATTAGCTCAGGATAATATCAGGTGTTCAGATATTGACGGCAGCAGGGCCTTAGTTAGAGGCAGTGTCAGGGCCTAAGTTAGCACTAGCATCAGAGCCTTTGTTAGGTATAGTGTCAGTGACTGAGTTAGGTGTAGTGTCAGGGCCTTAGCTAGGAACAGTGTCAGGGCATGACTTAGGAGCAGCGTAAGAGCCACGGTAGGATCAGCCTAAGGGGTTATGTTAAAGATATTATCAGGGCCTCTGTTAGGGACAGCATCAAGGCCTCACTTAGGGACAGCATCAGGGCTTCCTTAGGGACAGTTTCAGGACCTTGGTAAAAGATGGGTCAAGAAATTAGCTCAGGATAGTGTCAGGACTTCAGGTATTGACGGCAGCAGGGCCTTAGCTAGGGACAGTGTCAGGGCATGACTTAGGAGCATTTAAGATCCACGGTAGGATCAGCCTCAGGGGCTATGTTAAAGATATTATCAGGGCCTCTGTTAGGGACAGCCTCAAGGCCTCACTTAGGGACAGCATCAGGTCTTCCTTAGGGAAAGTTTCAGTACCTTGGAAAGAGATGGGTCAAGAAATTAGCTCAGGATAGTGTCAGGACTTTAGATATTGACGGCAGCAGGGCCTTAGTTAGGGACAGTTTCAGGCCCTGACTTAGGACGAACATCGAGGCCTTAGGTAGGGACAGGGTCACAGCCTCAAGACTAATTTCAGGCCCTTAGTTAAGGACAGCAGCAGGGCTTTAGTTAGCATAAGAGGCACGACATTTGCTAGGGACAGTGTCAGGTTACGGTCTAAGGATAGTGTCAGGCAATGACCCAGACATAGTGTCAAAACCTTAATTACTGAGGGTATCAGGTCCTTATTTAGAACCAGTGTCAGGGCTTCAGGTAGGGACAGCATCAGAGCCTGACTTAGGGAGAGCGACAGGGTCTGAGTGAGGCCTAGCATCAGGGCCTTAGCTAGAGACAGTGTCAGGGCATGACTTAGGAGCAGCATAAGAGCCACGGTAGGATCAGCCTCAGGGGCTATGTTAAAGATATTATTAGGGCCTCTGTTAGGGACAGCCTCAAGGCCTCACTTAGAGACAGCATCAGGGCTTCCTTAGGGACAGTTTCAGGACCTTGGTAAGAGATGGGTCAAGAAATTAGCACAGGATAGTGTCAGGACGTTAGATATTGATGGCAGCAGGGCCTTAGTTAGGGACAGTGTCAGGCCCTGAATTAGGACGAACATCGAGGCCTTAGGTACGGACAGGGTCACAGCCTCGAGAGTAATTTTAGGCCCTTAGTTAAGGACAGCAGCAGGGCTGTAGTTAGCATAAGAGACACGACATTTGCTAGGGACAGGGTCAGGTTATGGTCTAGGGATAGTGTCAGGAAAGGACCTAAGCATAGTTTCAAAACCTTAGTTACTGAGAATATCAGATCCTTATTTAGAACCAGTGTCAGGGCTTCAGGTAGGGACAGCATCAGAGCCTGACTTAGGGAGAGCGTTAGGGTCTGAGTGAGGCCTAGCATCAGACACTTAGCTGAGGACACTGTCAGGGCATGACTTAGGAACAGAATCAGGGTCTCTGTTGGATCAGCCTCAGGGTCTTAGTTAAAGACATGATCAGGGTCTGAGTTTGTCACAGCATCAAGGCCTGAGTTATGTAGGGAAAGCTTCAGGGCCTCACTTAGGGACAGCGTCAGGGCTTAATTCGGGAAAGTTTTAGGACCTTGGTAAAACATGGGTCAGGATATTAGCTCAGGATAATGTCAGGACTTTAGATATTGATGGCAGCAGCCCTTAGTTAGAGACAGTGTCAGACCCTGAGTTACGACTAGCATCAAAGCCTTTGTTAGGTACAATGTACGGGACTGAGTTAGGAGTAGAGTCAGGGCCGTAGTTAGTGAAAGTGTCTGAACCTGACTTAGGGAGAGCGACAGGGCCTGAGTGATGCTTAGCATCAGGCCCTTAGCTGGGCACACTGTCAGGGCATGACTTTGGAGCAGCATCTGCGTCTTTGCTGGATCAGCATTAAGGTCTTCGTGAAATACATAATCAGGGCCTGAGTTAATCACAGCTTCAAGGCTTCAGTTAAGGAAAGCTTCAGGGCCTGAGTTAGGGACAGCCTCAGGTCTTCACTTAGGGACAGCGTCAGGGCTTACTTTGGGACAGTTTCAGGACCTTGGAAAGACATAGGTCAGGATATTAGCTCAGGATAATGTCAGGACTTTTGATAGTGATGGCAGCAGGGCCTTAGTTACAGAGAGTTTCAGGGCCTGAGTTAGGCCTAGCATCAGAGACTTTGCTAGGTACAGTGTAGGGGACTAAGTTAGGAGTAGTGTCAGGGCCTTGCTTAGGGACAGTGTCAGGGTCTGATTTAGGTGTACTGTCTGAGACCTAGTTAGGGACAGTGCTAGGGCCTGAGTTAGGATTAGTGTCAAGGCCTTATTTAGGACCAATTTAAGGGCCTTAGTTTGGACTAGCATCAGAGACATTGTTAGGAATCGTATAAGGGCCTGAGTTAGGTGAACTGTCAGGGCCTTAGTTAGGAACAGTGTTAGGGCCTGAGTTAGGATTAGTGTCAAGACCTTATTTAGGACCAATTTTAGGGCTTTAGTTTGGAATAGCAACCGAGCCTTTGTTAGGTACCATGTCGAGGCCTAAGTTAGGTTTAGTTCCAGGGCCATTGTTAGGGACAGTATCAGGGCCTGACTTAGGAGAATTTCACGACCTTATCCAGGGAAAGTGTCAGGGTCTTAGTTAGGGACATTATCAGGGCCTGAATTAGCAGTAGTGTCAAAAGTCCTTAGTGAGGAGAGTAAGGAGTAAGTCTGGACTCAGGCCCTGACACTGTCCTCAACTAAGGCCCTGACACTATGCGTAACACAGTCCCTGACACTGTCTCTAACTAAGTCCCTGATACTACTCCGAACTCAGCACTGACCCAGTCCCTAACATAGGCCCTGACTCTACTCATAACTCAGGAACTGGCACTGTCATTAACTAAAGCCCTGACACTATTCATAACTCATGCTCTAACACTAATCATAAATCAAGCCCTGGCAATATCCCTAACTAAGTCCCAGACACTATTCCTAAATCAGGCGCTGATACAATACCTAAGGAAGGCCCTGACATTACTCCTAACTCAGGCACTGAAAAGGTCCCTAAATAAGGCTCTGAAAGTATTCCTAACTGAGGCGCTGATACAATACCTAACGAAGGCACTGATGCTACTCCTAACTACGGCCCTGACACTACTTGTAACTCAGGCACTGACACTGTCCCTTACTAATGTCCTGACATTACTCCGAACACAGGCACTAATATAGTTCCTTATAAAGGCCCTGACACTACTCCCAACAGAGGCACTGAGACTGTCTCTAACTAAGGCCCTGACACTACTCCCAAATCAGGCACTGACACTCTCCCTAACTAAGGCCCTGACAGTACTCCCAACTCAAGGCACTGACACTGTCCTTAACTAAGGCCCTGAAACTACTCACAACTCAGGCCCTGACACTGTTCCTAACTACCGGTCTCAGACTACCCCTAACTCAGGCACTGACACTATTCTTAACACAGTCACTGACACTGTTCCTAACTAAGGTCCTGAGACTACTCCTAATTCTGGCCTTAACACTGTCTGTAACTTAGTCCCTGGTGCTAATCCCAATTCAGGCACTGATGGTGTCCATAACTGAAGGTCGGGCACTGCTCCCAATGAGACACTGACACTCTCCCAAATTAAGGCCTTGACACTACTCTTAAATCAGCCCCTGACACTGTCCATAATAAAGACCCTGACACTAATCCCAACTCAGACACTGACACTGTTCATAGCTAAGGGCGTGACACTACTCCCATCTCAGCCACTGACACTGTCCCTACCTATGGCTCTGACACTACACCCAACTCAGGCACTGGCGCTGTCCCTAACAAAGGCTCTGACACTACTCCCAACACAGGCACTGACACTCTCCCTAATTAAGGCCCTGACACTGCTGCCAACTCAGGCCCTGACATTGTCCCTAATAAAGACCCTGACACTAATCCCATCTCAGCCAATGACACTGTCCCTAAATAAGGCCCTGACGCTACTCCCAACTCAAGCACTGACACTGCCCCTTTTAAGGCCCTGAAACAACTACCAACACAGGCATTGACACTTTCGCTAAATAAGACAGTGAGACTACTCCCTACATAGGCATTGACACTGTCCCTAACTAGGCCCTGACTCTACTCCTAAGTCAGGCACTGAGAGTTTCCCTAACAACGGCCCTCACACTACTCCCAACTCAGGCACTGACGCCGTCCCTAAGTCAGGCCCTGATACTACTCCCAACTCAGGCACTGATGCTGTCCGTAACTAAGGCCTTCACACTACTCCTAACTCAGCCTCTGACACTGTCCCTAACATAGGCCCTTAAACTGCTCCTTATTTAGGCACTGACATGCTCCCTAACTAAGGCCCTGAGACTACTTCTACCTCAGGCCCTGACACTGTCCCTAACTAAGGACCTGATACTACTCCCAAAACAGGCACTGAGACTGTCCCTAAATACGCCCTGAGAGTACTCCCAACTCAGGCACTGACACTGTCCCTAACTAAGGACCTGTCAGTACCCTTAACTCAGGCCCTGAAACAGTCCCTAACAAAGGCCCTGACACTACCACAAACTCAGGCACTGACAGTGTCCCTAACTCTGGCACTCACAAAACTCCCAAATCAGGCACTGATGCCGTACCTGACTAAGTCTCTGACAATACTCCCATCTCAGCCACTGACACTGTCCCTAAGACCCTGACACTACTTCCCACTCAGGAACTGATATTGTCACTACCTAAGGTCCTGACCCTATTCTCAAGTCAGGCACAGACACTGTCCCTATCTAAGCCCTGACACTACGGCCATCTCAGGCACTGACACTGTCCCTAACTAAGGCCCTGACATTACTCCCAACACCGGCACTGACACTTTCGCTAACTAAGGCCCTGAAACTACTCACAACTCAGACCCTGACACTGTTCCTAACTACCGCTCTCAGACTACTCCTAACTCAGGCCCTACCACTGTCTGTAACTTAGGCCCTGGCACTACTCCCAAATCAGGCACTGACGGTGTACCTAACTAAGGGTCTGACACTGCTCCCAATGAGACACTGACACTCTTCCAAATTAAGGCCTTGATACTACTCATAAGTCAGGCCCTGACACTGTCCATAATAAAGACCCTGACACTAATCACAACTCAGGCACTGACACTGTCCCTACCTATGGCCCTGGCACTACACCGAACTCAGGCACTGGCGCTGTCCCTTACAAAGGCTCTGACACTACTCCCAACACAGGCACTGAAACTGTCCCTTTTAAGGCCCTGACACAACTACCAACACAGGCACTGACACTTTCACTAAATAAGGCAGTGAGACTACTCCCTACATAGGCACTGACACTGTCCCTAACTAGTCCCTGACACTACTCCCAACTCAGGGACTGACACTGTCCAGATCTACGGCCCTGACATTACTCCCAAATCTGGCACTGAAATTGTCACTATGTCCCTGACACTACTCACAAGTCAGGCCATGACACTGTCCCTAACTACCATTCTCACACTACTCCTAACCCAAACCCTGACACTATTCCTATCACAGTCACTGACACTGCCCATAACTAAGGTCCTGAGATTACTCCTAACTCACGACCTGACGTTGTCACTAACAAAGACACTGACTCTAATCCCAACTCAGGCACTGACACTGTCCCTATCTAAGGCCCTGAAATTATTCACAACTCAGGCACTGACACTGTCCCTTACTAATGCCCTGACACTACTGCAAACACAGGCACTGACACTGTCCCTAACTAAGGCCCTGATACTACTCCTAACTCTTGCCCTGACACTGTCCGTAACTTAGGCCATGACACTACTCCTAATTCAGGCACTGACACTCTCCCTAACTAAAGCCCTGAGACTACTCCTAACTCAGTCCCTGACACTGTCCCTCACTAAGGCCCTGATACTACTCCCAACTCATGCTCTGACACTGTCCCTTACTGAGGCAATGATACTACTCCCAACTCAGGCACTAAGGCTCTGGATCATTGTGATGACAAGCACCATGGAGCATTGGGATGACAGGGGTCAAGAAGGATTGTGATGACAAGGGCATGGAGCATTGTGATCACAAGGGTAATGGAGCATTGTGATGACAAGGGCATGGAACATTGTGATGACAAGTGGCATGGAGCATTGTGATTATAGGGGTCTTGGAGCATTGTGATTAGAGTGGCCATGGAGCATTGTGTTGAAAGGGTGCATGGAATATTTTGATGAGATGGGGCATGGAGCATTGTGGTGAGAGGGGTCATGGAGCATTGTGATGAAAAGGGTCATGGACATTGTGATGAAAGGAGTCCTGGAGCTCTGTGATTACAGGGGCCATGGGGCACTGAAATGAAAAGGGCATGGAGAATTGTGATGACAATGATCTTGGAGCATTGTGATGACAAGGGCCATGGAGCATTTTGATTAAAGGGGTCATAGGGCATTGTGATGAAACGGGTCATGGATCATTGTGATTACAAGGATCATGGAGCATTGTGATGAAAGGGGCCATGGGTTATTGTGATGACAAGAGCCATTGAGCATTCTGATGAAAGGGGTCATGGACCAATGTGCTGAATGCTCCACAGTAATCAAAATGCTCCATGAGCCATGTCATCACAATGCCCCATGACCACATTAATCACAATGCTCCATGACCACATTTATCACAATGCCCCGTGACCCCTGTCATCACAATGCTCCATGATCGCTGTAATCACAGTGATCCATGACACCTTTACTCACAATGCTCCAGGACGCCTTTTAGCACAATGCTCCATGCCCCGTGTCATCACAACTGTCCATGACCTTGTCATCAAATGCTCCATGGCCCATGTCATAACAACGCTCCATGTACTTGTCATCACAATGCTACAGAACCCTTCTCATCACAATTCTCCATGCCCGTGTCATCACAATGCTCCAGGACACTTGTCTTCCCAATGCTCCATCACACTTTTCTTCACAACGCCCCATAACACATTTAATCACAATGCTTCATGGCACTTGTCATCACAATGCTCAATGGCCCGTTTACTCACAATGCTCCAGTACCCCTCTCATCACAATACCCCATGATCCCTTTAAACACAATGCTCCATGACCACTTTAATCACAGTGCTTCATGACCATTCTCATCACAGTTCTCCATGGCTTTATCATCACAATGCTCCATGACCCCAGTCATCACAATGATCCATAACCCCTTTCATTACAATGCTCCATGGGCCCTGTAATCACAGTGCTGCATGACCATTTTCATCACAATGCTCCATGACCCCACTCATCAAAATGTCCCAAGACCCCTGTAATCAAAATTCTCCATGGACTTGTCATCACAAAGCTCCATGAACCCTGTCATCACAATGCTCCATGATCGCTGTAATCACAATGATCCATGACACCTTTCCTCACAATGCTCCAGGATGCCTTTCATCACAATGCTCCATGCCAGGTGTCATCACAATGCCACATGATCCCTTTAATCACAATGCACCATGGCCCTTGTCATCACAATGACCAATGATCCATTTTATCTCAATGTTCCATGCCCCCTGTCATCACAATGCTCCATGATCCCTGTACTCCCAATGATCCATGACCACTTTCATCACAATGCTCAAGGACAATTTTCATCACAATGCCCAAAGCCACCTGTCATCACAATGCTCCATGGCACTTCTCATCACAATGCTCCAGAACTCTTGTCGTGATAATGCTCCATGCCCGTCTCATCACACTGCTCCATGACACTTGTCATCACATTGCTCCAGGGTCCCAGTCATCACAATGCTCCAAGACCCATATCATCACAATACTCCATGTGCTTGTCATCACAATGCTTCATGAACCATGTCATCACAATGCTCCAAGACCCTTTTAATCACAAGCTGCATGATCCCTGTCATCGCAGTTCTCTGTGACCGCAGTTATCATCATGCTCCAGGACCATTTTCATCACAATGCTCCATGCCCTTGTCATCACAATGTCCCATGACCGCTGTCATCACAATGCTTTATGACCCTTGTCATCACAATGTTCCATGCCGTTGTGATCACAATGCTCCATGGCCCTTGTAATCACAATGCTCCATGCCCTTGTCATCACAGTTCTCCAGAACTTTTGTCATCATAATGTTCCATGCCCGTCTCATCACAATGCACCATGACACTTGTCATCAAAATGTTCCATGGTCTTTGTCATCACACTGCTCCATGGCCTCTGTCATGAGAGTGCCCCATGATACCTACCATCACAATTTTAGATGACCAGTGTCATCAAAATGCCCCATGACACCTGTCATCACAATTCGTCATTGCCGTTCTCATCACAATGCTCCATGAACTGTGTCAACACAAGTTTCCAGGACACTTGTCATCACAATGATCCATGACCACTTTCAGCACAATGCCCCATGACCACTGTCATCACAATGCTCCAAGGCCTAAGTATTCTCAATGCTCCCTGGCTGATGTAATCACATTGCTCCATGATCCCTTTCATCAAAATGTTCCATGACCACTGTCATCACAATATTCCCTGCCCTTGTCATCACAATGCTCCATGCCCTTGTCATCACAATGATCCAGAACACATGTCATCATATTGCTCCATGCCCGTGTCATCACAATTCTCCATGATACTTGTCACCACAATGTCCCATATCCTTTGTCATCACAATGCTCCATGACCCCTGTCATCACAGTGCTCCATGATACCTTTCGTCACAATGCTAGATGACCAATGTCATCGCAATGCCCCATGCCACCTGTCATCACAATTACTCATGGCACTTGTCATCACAAGATTCCAAGACAATTGTCATCACAGTGATCCATGACCAATTTCATCACAATGCTCCATGATCCCTGTCATCACAATGCTCCAAGACCACTGTCACTACAATGCCCCATGACGCCTATCATCACAATGCTCCATGACCCCTGTCATCACAATGTTCCATGACAGTTGACATCACAATTCTCCATGATCTCTGTCATCACAATGTTCCCTGCCCTTGTCATCACAATGGCCCATGGCCCCTGTAATCACAATGCTCCATGCCCTTGTCATCACAATGCTCCAGAACTCTTGTCATCATAATGCTCCATGCCTGTGTCATCACAATTTTCAATGGCACTTGTCATCACAATGCTCCATGGCCTTTGTCATCACAATGCTCTGTGAACCGTGTCATCACAAGGTTCCAGGACACTTGTCATCACAATAATCCATGACCACTGTTATCACCATTCTCCATGATCCCTGTCATCTCAATGCTCCATGGCCGTTGTATTCACAATGCTCCATGGCCCCTATAATCAAGGTGCTCCATGACCCCTTTCAACACAATGCTCCATGACCAGTTTCATCATAATGCCCCATTAAGCCTGTCATCACAATGCACCAAGGCCCCTCTCATCAAAATGCTCCATGATCCCTGTGAGCACAGTGTTACCTGCACAGGCATCACAATACTCTCTGTCCCCTGTAATCACAGTGCTCCATGCCCTTTTCATCACAATACTCCGGAATTCTTGTCATCACAATGTTCCATGACCGTGACATCACAAGGCTCCGTGACACATGTCATCACATTTCTCCATGAACTTTGTCATCAAAATGTTCCATGGCTCTTGTCAGCACTATGCTCCGTGGGGCTTTTCATCACAGTGCTCCAGGACAGCTTTCATCCTAGTGCTTCATGCCCCCTATCATCCCAATGCCCAATGCCCCAAGTCATCACAATGCCCGTTAACCCCTATCATCAAAATGCTCCATGAAACCTGTCATCACAATGTTCCATGGCCCTTGTCATCACATAGCTCCATGACCTTTGTCATCACAATGATCCATGAACCTTTTCCTCACAATGCTCCAGTACCCCTTTCATCACAATGCTCCATGCCATTTTTCATCACAATGCACCATGTCCTTGTCAGCACAATGCTCCTTGGCCCCAGTAATAAAAATGCTCCATGTCCTTGTCATCACAATGCTCCAGATCTCTTCTCATCCCAATGCTCCATGCCCGTGGAATCACAATGCTCCAGGAACCCTGTCATCACAAAACTCCATGCCCTTGTCATCACAATGCTGCATGATCCCTGTCATCACAATTCTCCGTGACTGCTGTCATCACAATGCTCCAGGACCAATTTCATCACAATGTTCCATGGCTTTTTTCATCACAATGCTCCATGACCCCTGTCATCACAATGCTCGATGACACTTGTCATTACAATGCTCCATGCCCTTGTCATCACAATGCTCCGGAACTCTTTTCATCACAATGATCCATGACCCCTGTCCTCACAACGTTCCCTGCCCATGTCATCACAATGCTCCATGTCCCCTGTATTCACAAAGCTCCATGCCTTTTTCATCGCAATGCTCTAGAATTCTTGTTATCACAATGTTCCTTGACCCATATAATCACAATTCTCCATGACCCTTGTCATCACAATGCTCCATCGTGTTTTTCATCACAATGCTCCAAGGCAACTTTCATTACAGTGCTACATGCCCCCTGTCATCACAATGCCCAATGCCACCTGTCATCACAATTCCCCATGAGCCCTGTCATCACAATGCTCCATGGCCCTTGTCATTACAATGCTCCATGACCCCTGTCATCACAATGCTCCATGACCCTTGTCATTACAATGCTGCATGATCCCAGTCATCACAATTCTCTGTGACCGCTGTCATCAAAATGCTCCATGACCCTTTTCATTACAATGCTGCATGATCCCAGTCATCACAATTCTCTGTGACCGCTGTCATCAAAATGCTCCAGAATCACTTTCATCACAATTCTCCATGCCCTTATCATCATGATGCTCCATGGCCACTGTCATCACAATGCTCCATGCCCTTGTCATCACAATTCTCCAGAACTCTTTTCATCATAATGCTCCATGCCCATGCCTTCACAATGCTCCATGACAGTTGCCTACAGAATGTTCCATGGTCTTTGTCATCACAATGCTCCATGGCCCCTGTCATCACAATGCTCCATGATTTCTTTCATCACAATTGTAAATGACCACAGTCATCACAATGCCCCATGACACATGTCATCAGAATTCGCCATGGCCCTTGTCATCACAATGCTCCATGAACCGTGTCATCACAATGTTCCAGGACACTTGTCATCAGAATGATCCATGACCCCTGTCATCACAAAGCTCCATGGCCTATATTCACAGTGCTCCATGGCCCCTGTAATCACATTGCTTCATGATCTTTTTCATCACAATGCTCCATGACAACTGTCATCACAATGCCCCATGACGCGCGTTATCACAATGCTCCATGGCCCCTATCATCAAAATTTTCCATGACCCCTGTCATCACAATGTTCCATGACAGTTGTCATCATAATGCTCTATGACCCTTGTCATCACAATATTCCCTGCCCTTGTCATCACAATGCTTCATGGTCCCTGTAATAACAATGCTCCATGCCCTTGTTATCACAATACTCCAGAACTCTTGTCATCATAATGCTAAATGCCCGTGTCATCACAATGTTCCATGACAGTTGTCATCACAAAGCTACATGGCCTTTGTCATCACAATGCTCCATGGCCCCTGTCATCACAGTGCTCCATCATACCATTCATCACAATTTTAGATGACCCTTGTCATCACAATGCCCCATGACTCCTGTCTTCACAATTCGCCATGGCCCTTGTCATCACAATGATCTATGAACCGTGTCATAACAATGTTCCCTGTCAATGTCATCACAATTCTCCATATCCCCTTCAATCACAATGCTCCATAACTTTGTAATCACAATGCTCCTTGGCCCGTGTGAACAGAATGCTCCATGCCCCTGTCATCACAATACTCCAGAACTCTTGTCATCATAGTGTTCCATGCCTGTGTCATCACAATGCTCCCTGACTCTTGTCATCGAAATGTTCCATGGCCTTTGTCATCACAAAGCTCCATGGCCCCTGTCATCACAGTGCTCCGTGGTAATTTCATCACAATTCTAGATGACCACTGTCATCACAATGCTCCATGACACCTGTCATGACAATTTGCCATGGCCCTTGTCATCAAAATGGTCCATGAACCGTATCATCACAATGTTCCAGGACACTTGTCCTCACAATGATCCATGACCACTTTCTTCACAATGCTCCATGGCCCCTGTAATCACATTGCTCCATGATCCCTTTCATCAGAATGTTCCCTGCCCTTGTCATCACAATGCTCCATGACACCTCTCATCACAATGTTCCATGACAGTTGTCATCAAAATGCTCCAATACCTCTGTCATCACAATGTTCCCTGCCCTTGTCATTATAATGCTCCAGAACTATTGTCATCATAATGCTCCATGCCCATGTCATAGCAATGCTCCATGACACTTATCATCACAATGCCCCATGGCCCCTTTCATCACAATGCTAGATGACCATTGTCATCACAATGCCCCATGACAACTGGCATCAAAATTCGCCATGGCACTTGTCATCACAATGCTCCATGGCTCTTGGCATCACATTGGTCCATGGTGCTTTTCATCACAATGCTCCAGGACAACTTTCATCACAGTGCTCCATGACCCGTGTCATCTCAATGCTCCATGGCCTTTTTTTCACAATGCTCCATGGCCCCTATAATCACGCTGCTCCATGACCACTTTCATCAAATGCTCCATGACCACTGTCATCTCAATGCACCCTGACACCTGTCATCACAATTCGCCATGGCCCTTGTCATCACAATGCTCCAAGAACCGTGTCATCACAGTGGTCCAGGACACTTGTCATCACAATGATTCATGACCACTTTCATCACAATGCTCCATGACCCCTGTCATCACAATGTTCCATGACAGTTGTCATTACAATTCTCAATGACCCCTGTCATCACAGTGTACCCTGCCCATTTCATCACAATGCTCCCTGGCCCTTGTAATCACAATGCTCCAAGCCCTTGTCATCACAATGCTCCAGGACAACTTTCATCACAGTGCTCCATGAACCCTGTCATCTCAATGCTCCATGGCCTTTTTATTCACAGTGCTCCATGGACCCTATAATTCATGCTGCTCCATGACCATTTTCATCAGAATGCTCCATGATCACTGTCATCTCAATGCCCCATGACACCTGTCATCACAATTCGACATGGCCCTTGTCATCACAATGCTCCAAGAAACGTGTCATCACAATGATCCAGGATACTTTTCATCACAATGATCCATGACCACTTTCATCACAATGCTCCATGACCCCTGTCATCACAATGTTCCATGATACTTTTCATCACAATGCTAGATGACCACTATCATCACAATCCCTCATGACACCTGTCATCACAATTTGCAATGGCCCTTGTCATCACAGTGCTCCATGAATCGTGTCATGAGAAGGTTACAGGACACTTGTCATCACAATGCTCTATGGTGTTTTTCATCACAATGCTCCAGGACTTCTTTCATCACAATGCACCATGACCCTTGTTATCACAATGCTCTCTGGTGCTTTTCATCACAATTGCTGTGACCACTTTCATCACAATGCTCCATTGCTCTTGTCGTCACAATGCCACATGAGCCCTTTCATCACAATGCTCCATGATGCCTGTCATCAAAAAGCTCCATGGTCTTTTTCAACAAAATGATCCATGCCCCCTGTAATTACAGTGCTACATGACCGCTCTCATCACAATGCTCCAAGACCCCTTTCATTGCAAAGCTCCGTGAACCTTGTCATCAAAATGCCCCATGATAACTTTCATCTCAATGCTCCATGACCATAGTCATAACCATGCTCCATACCCTTATTATAACAAAGCTCCATGACCCTTTCATCACAACGATCCACCACACCTTTCATCACAATGCTCCATGACCATTGTCATCACAATGCTCCATGCCCCTATCATCACAATGCTCCATGACCCCTGTCAACGCAGTGATCCATTACCCCTTTCATCAAAATGCTCCATCACACCAGTCATCACACTTGTGGTGACAAGGGTCATGTAGCTTTGTGATAACAAAGGCCATGAAGCATTGTGATGACAGGTGTCATGGAGCACTGCGATGAAAAGGGTCATGGATCATTGCGGTGACAGGGGTCATTGATCATTGTGATGACAAGAGCAATTGAGCATTGTGATGACAGGGGTCATTGGCAATTGTGATGACAGGGGGCATGGAGCATTGTGATGAAAGGGGTCATGGTGCATTTTGATGAGAGGTGTTATGGAGCATTGCGGTGACAAGTGTCATGGAGCTTTATGATGATAGGGGCAATGGAACATTGTGATGAAAGGGGGCATGGAGAATTATGTTGAATGTAGTAATGGAGCATCGTGATGAAAGGGGTAATGGAGCATTGTGATGAAAGTGGTCATGGGGCATTGTGATGACAAGGGGCATGGAGCATTGTGATGACAAGCGCCATGGAGAATTTTGATTATAAGGGCCATGGAGCCTTGTGTTGAAAGGGTTAATGGAGCATTGTGATGAAAGGGGGCATGGAGCATTGTGATGACAAGGGCCATGTTGAATTATGATGACAAATGTCCTGGAGCATTGTAATGACAGGGGTCATAGGTCATTTTGATGACAGGGGGCCTGGAGCATTGTAATGAAAGTGGTCATGGATCATTTTGATTACCGGGGGTATCGAGTATTTTGGTGACATGGGGCATGGAACATTGTGATGAAAGGGGTACTGGAGCATTGTGATGACACACGGCTTAGAGCTTTGCGATGAAAGGATTAATTGAGTCTTGTGATGACAGGGGTCATGGATCATTGTGATGACACGGGGCTTGGAGCACTGTAATGAAATGGGTTATGGAGCACTGTGATTACAGGGGTAATTGTGATGCATTGTGATGAAAGGGGTCATGGGACAGGTGTAACGGAGCATTGTGATGAAAGGGGTCATGGCTCATTGTGATGAACTGGGGCATAGAGCATTGTGATGAAAGGGGTTATGGAGCACTGTGATTACAGGGGTAATTGTGAGCATTGTGATTAAAGGGGTCATGGAGCATTCTGATGACAGTGGTCATGGGGAATTGTGATGACAAGGGCCATGGATCTTTGTGATGACAGGCGTCATTTGGCATTGTGAATGACAGGGGCCATGGAGCATTTTCATGACAAGGGTCATGGAGCATTATTTTGACAGGGGTCATGGAGCATTTGGGTGAAAGCCGTCATGGAGCATTGTGATGACAAGGGCCATGGAGCATTGTGATGAAAGGGGTCATGGAGCAATGTGATGATAAGTGCGTGGAGCATTGCGATGAAAGTGGTCATGGAGCCTTGTGATGATAAGGGCATGGAGCCTTGTGATGATAAGGGCATGGAGCCTTGTGATGTCTATGGTCATGGAGCATTGTGATGAAAGGGGTCAGGTAGAATTGTGATGAAAGTGGCCATGGGGCATTGTGATTACAGGGTTCACGGAGGATTGTGATGACAAGTGCCATGGAGCATTGTGATGACAAGGGCCATGGAGCAGTGTGATGAAAGGGGTCATGGAGAATTGTGATGATAAGGGCGTGTAGCATTGTGATGACAGTGGTCACAGAGCATTGTGACGATAAGGGCATGAAGCCTAGTTAAGGACAGTCTAGCAGCCTTGGGACTAAATTCAGTGCCTGAGGTAGGCACGGCATAAGGTCTTTAGTTAGCATAAGAGGTAAGACATTAGCTCGGGACAGGCTTAGGTTAAAGGCTAGGAATCGTGTCAGGAAATGATCTAAGGATAGTGTGAAGACCGTTGTTACTCAGAATATCAGGGCCTTATTCAGAACCAGTGTTAGGACTTCAGGTAGGGACTGCATCAGGGCCTGACTTAGGGAGAGTGACAGGGCCTGAATGAGGCCTAATGTCAGGCCCTTAGCTGGGCACACTGTCAGGGCATGACTTTGGAGCAGCATCAGCGTCTTTGCTGGATCAGCATTAAGGTCTTCGTTAGGTACATGATCAGGGCCTGAGTTAGTCACAGCTTCAAGGCTTCAGTTAAGGAAAGCTTCAGGGCCTGAGTTAGGGACAGCCTCAGGTCTTCACTTAGGGACAGCGTCAGGGCTTACTTTGGGACAGTTTCAGGACCTTGGAAAGACATAGGTCAGGATATTAGCTCAGTATAACGTCAGGACTTTAGATAGTAATGGCAGCTACAGGCAGTTTCAGGGCCTGAGTTAGGCCTAGCATCAGAGACTTTGTTAGGTACAGTGTAAGGGACTGAGTTAGGAGTAGTGTCAGGGCCTTGCTTACGGACAGTGTCAGGGTCTGAGTTGGGAGTACTGTCAGAGACCTAGTTAGGGACAGTGCTAGGGCCTGAGTTAGGATTAGTGTCAAGGCCTTATTTAGGACCAATTTCAGGGCCTTAGTTTTGACTAGCATCAGAACCATTGTTAGGAATCGTATGGGATCCTGAGTTAGGCATACTGTCAGGGCCTTAGTTAGGGACACTTTTAGGGACTGAGTTAGGATTAGTGTCTAGGCCTTATTTAGGACCAATTATAGGGCTTTAGTTTGGACTAGCAACAGAGCCTTTGTTAGGTATCAGGTCAGGGCCTAAGTTAGGTGTACTGTCAGGGCCATTGTTAGGGACAGTATGAGGGTCTAACTTAGGAGAAGTTGAGGACCTTAGCCAGGGAATGTTTCAGGACCTTAGTTAGGGACATTATCAGGGCCTGAATTAGCAGTAGTGTCAAAAGTCCTTAGTGAGGAGAGTAAGGAGTAAGTCAGGACTCAGGCCCTCACACTGTCCTTAACTAAGGCCCTGACACTACTCGTAACACAGGCCCTGATCTGATTCCTATCATAGGCCCTGATGCTGGTCTTAACTAAGACTCTGACACTGGTCCTAACTAAAGCTGTAACACTACTCTTAACTCAGGCCCTGACACTGTCCCTAACAAAGCCTCTGACACTATTCCTAACTCAGGCACTGACACTGTCCCAAACTAAGGCCCTGACACTACTCCTACCCCAGGCACTGAAACTGTCCCTAACTAAGACCCTGACACTACTCCCAACTCAGGCACTGACAGTGTCCATAACTAAGGCCCTGACACTACTCTTAACTCAGGGGCTGATAATATACCTAACACAGGCACTGATACTTCTCCTCACTTAGGCCCTGATATTCGCCCCAACTAAGGCCTTGACTCTACTCCTAACTCAGGCAATGACACTGTTTCTAACTAAGGCCATGAAAGTACTCTTAAGTCAGGAACTCACACTGTCCCTAACTAAGGCCCTGAAACTACTCCCAACTCAGGCACTCACACTGTCCCTAACTAAGGCCCTGACACTACTCTCAACTCAGGCACTAACACTGTCCCTAACTAATGACTTGACACTACTCTTTACTCAGGTCCTGCCACAGTCCCTAACAAAAGCCCTGACACTACCCCCAACTCTGGCACTGACAGTGTCCCTGACTACGACCCTCACACTTCTCACAACTCAGGCACTGAAGCGGTCCCTACGTAAGGCCCTGAAACTACTCCCAAATCCGGCGCTGATGCTGTCCCTAAATTAGGCCCTGACACTACTCCTTATTAGGCACTGACATGCTCCCTAACTAAGGACCTGAGACTACTTCTACCTCAGGCCCCGACACTGTCCCTAACTAAGGCCCTGATACTACTCCCAACTCAGGCACTGACACTCTCCCTAACTAAGGCCTTGGAACTACTCTTAACTCATACCCTGACACTGTCCATAACTAAGACCCTGACACTAATCCCATCTCAGCCACTGACACTGTCCCTATGGCCCTGACACTATTTCCAACTCAGGCACTGACATTGTCCATACCTAAGGCACTGAAATTCTCTCAACTAATGCACTAACACTGTACCTTACTAATGCGCTAACACTACTGCCAATTCAGGCACTGACACTGTCTCTAACTAGGCCCTGACTCTATAGCCAACTCAGGCACTTACACTGTCCCCAATTAAGGCACTGACATTACTCCCAACTCCGACACTGAAACTGTTCCTAACTACCGGTCTCAGACTACTCCTAACTCAGGGCCTGACACTATTCCTAACACAGTCACTGACACTGTACTTAACTAAGGCCCTGAGACTACTCCTAAATCAGGCCCTGAGACTGTCAGTAAACTAGGCCCTGGCACTACACACAACTCAGGCACTGACGCTGGGCCGAACTAAGGGTCTGACACTAGTCCCAACACAGACACTGACACTCTACAAAATTAAGGCCTTGACAATACTCTTAACTCAGGCTCTGACACTGTGCATTATAAAGACCCTGACACTAATCCCAACTCAAGCACTGACACTGTCCGTAACTAAGACCCTGACACTACTTCCATCTTAGCCACTGACACCGTCCCTAACTATGGCCCTGACACTACTGCCAACTCAGGCACTGGCGATGTCTCTAACTAAGGCACTGGCACTACTCCCAAATCAGGCACTGATGCTGTGCAGAACATAGGCCCTGGCACTACTCCCAACTCAGGCATTGACGCTGTCCGTAACTAAGGGTCTGACACTACTCCCAACGCAGACACTGACACTCTAACAATTTAAGGCCTTGATACTACTCTTAACTAAGGCCCTGACACTGTCCATACTAAGGACCCTGACACTAATCCCAAATCAGGCACTGACACTGTCCATAACTAAGGCCCTGACACTACTCACAACCCAGGTACTGGCGCTGTCCCTAACAAAGGCACTGGCACAACTCCCATCTCAAGCACTGACCCTATCCCTAATTAAGGCCCTGACACTACTCCCAACTCAGGCACTGACACTGTCCCTAACAAAGGCACTGAAATTACTCCCAACTCAGGCAATGACGCTGTCCCTAACTAGGGCCATGACACTACTCCCAAGTCAGGCAGTGACACTGTTGCTAACTTAGGCCCTTACACTACTCACAACCCAGGCCCTGATACTGTCTCTAAATACCACTCTCACACTACTCCTAAATCTGGCCCTAACAATATTCCTAACACAGTCACTGACACTGTCCCTAACTAAGGCCCTGAGACTACTTCTAACTCAGGCCCTGACACTGTCCCTAACATAGGCCCTGACACTACTTCCAACTCAGGCACTGACATTGTCCCTACCTAAGGCCCTGACCCTATTCTCAACTCAAGCACTAACACTGTCACTTCCTAATGCCCTGACACTACTGCCAACTCAGGCACTGACACTGTCCCTAACTGAGGCCCTGAGAATACTGCTTACTCAGGCCCTGACACTGCCCGTAACTTTGGCCCTGGCACTACTCCCAAGTCAGGCAGTGACGCTGTCCCTAACTAAGGGTCAGAAAATACTCCCAACTCAGGCACTGACACTCTACCAAATTAAGGCCTTGACACTACTCTTAACTCAGGCCCTGACACTGTCCATAATAAAGACCCTGACACTAATCCCAACTCAGGCACTGACACTGTCCGTAACTAAGGCCCTGACACTATTCCCAACCCAGACACTGGCGTTATCCCTAACTAAGGCACTGGCACTACTCCCAACTCACACCCTGACACTATCCCTAATTAAGGCCCTGTCATTACTCCCCACTCAGGCACTGGCACTGTCCCTAACTAAGGCCCTCAAACTACTCCCAACAGAGGCACTGACACTGTCCCTAACTAAGGCCCTGAAACTACCCCCAACCCAGGCACTGACACTGTCCCTATCTAAGGCCCTGACACTTCTCTCAACTCAGGCACTAACACTGCCCGTAATAAGGACTTGACACTACTCTTAACTCAGGCCCTGACACAGTCCCTAACAAAGACCCTGACACTAAATCCAACTCAGACACTGAGAGTGTCCCTAACTACGGCCCTCACACTACTCCCAACTCAGGCACTGATGCTGTCCCTAACTAAGGCCCAGACAATTGAACCAACACAGGAACTGACACTGTCCCTAACTAAGAACTTCACACTACTCCTCACTCAGGCTCTGACACTGTCCCTAACTTAGGCCCTGACACTATTCCTTACTCAGGCACTGACATGCTCCCTAACAAAGGGCCTGAGACTACTTCTACCTCAGGCCCTGACACTGTCCCTAACTAAGGCCCTGATACTACTCCCAACTCAGGCACTGACACTCTCACTAACAAGACCCTGGAACTACTCACTTCTCAGCCACTGACACTGTCCCGACGGCCCTGACACTATTTCCAACTCAGGCACTGACATTGTCCCTACCTAAGACCCTGACCCTATTCTCAATTCAAGCACTAACACTGTCACTTACTAATGCCCTGACACTACTGACAACTCAGGCACTGACACTGTCCCTAACTAAGGTCTTGAAACTACTCACAACTCAGGCCCTGACACTAATCCTATCACAGACACTGACACTGTACCTACCTAAGGACCTGAGAATACTACTTATTCAGGCCCTGACACTGTCTGTAACATTGGCCCTGGCAATACTCCCAAGACAGGCACTGACGCTGTCCCTAACTAATGGTCTGACAATACTCCCAACTCAGGCACTGACACTCTACCAAATTAAATCCTTGACACTACTCTTAACTCAGGTCTTGACACTGTCCATATTAAACACCCTGACACCAATCCCAACTCAGGCACTGACACTGTCCGTAACTATGGCTCTGACACTACTGCCAACTAAGGCACTGGCGCTGTCCCTAACTAAGGCTCTGACACTACTCACAACTCAGGCACAGGCACTCTACCTAATTAAGGCCCTGACACTACCTCCAGCTAAGGCACTAACATTGTCCCTAATTAAGACCCTGACACTACTCCCAACTCAGGCACTAAAACTGTCCCTAACTAAGGACTTGACACTACTCTTAACTCAGTCCCTGACACAATCTCTAGCAAAGACCCTGACAATACCCCCATCTCAGGCACTAAGAGTGTCGCTAAATATGGCCCACACAATACTCCCAACTCAGGCACTGACGCCGTCCCTAAGTAAGGTCCTGAAATTACTATCAAATCAGGCACTGACACTCTCCCTATCTAATGCCTTGACACTACTCTTAACTCATGCCCTGACACTGTCCCTAACTAAGACCCTGAAACTACTCCCTTCTCAGCCAATGATACCGTCCAGAAGGCCCTGACACTACTTCCAACTCAGGCACTGACATTGTCCCTACCTAAGGCCCTGACCCCATTCTCAACTCAGGCACTAACACTGTCACTTACTAATGCCCTGACACTACTGCCAACTCAGGCACTGACACTGTCCCTAATTAGTCCCTGACACTACTCCCAATTCAGGGACTGACACTGTCCGTAACTAAGGCCCTGACATTACTCCCAACTCCGGCACTGACACTTTCGCTATCTAAGTCCCTGAAATTACTCACAACTCAGGACCTGACACTGTTCCTAACTACCGGTCTCAGACTACTCCTAACTCAGGGCCTGACACTATTCCTAACAGCGTCACTGACACTGTCCCTAACAAAGGCCCTGAGACTACTCTTAACTCAGGCCCTGATACTGTCAGTAACTTAGGCCCTGGCATTACACACAACTCAGGCACTGCCACTGGCCCTAACTAAGGTTCTGACACTAGTCCGAACTCAGACACTGACACTCTACCAAATTAAGGCCTTGACAATACTCTTAATTCAGGCTCTGACACTGTGCATAATAAAGACCCTGACACTAATCCCAACTCAGGCACTGACACTGTCCGTAACTAAGGCCCTGACACTACTCCCATCTCAGCCACTGACACCGTCTCTAAATGTGGCCCTGACACTACTCCCAACTCAGGCACTGGCGCTGTCCCTAACTAAGGCCCTGAAACTACTCCCAACCCAGGCACTGACACTGTCCCTTACTAAGGCCCTGACACTACTCTTAACTCAGGCACTAACACTGCCCTTACTAAGGACTTGACACTACTCTTAACTCAGGCCCTGACACAGTCCCTAATAAAGGCCCTGACACTACCTCCAACTTAGGCACTGACAGTGTCCCTAACTACGGCCCTCACACTACTCCCAACTCAGGCACTGACGCCATCCTTAAGTAAGGCCCTGACACTACTCCCAACTCAGGCACTGACGCTGTCACTAACTAAGGCCATAACACTTCTCCCAACTCAGGCACTGACACTGTCCCTAAATGAGGCCCAGACAATAGAACCAACTCAGGCTCTGACACTGTCCCTAACTTAGGCCCCGACACTACTCCTTACTTAGGCACTGACATACTCCCTAACTAAGGTCCTGAGACTACTTTTACCTCAGGCGCTGACACTGTCCCTAACTAAGGCCCTGAAAATACTCCCATCTCAGCCACTGACACTGTCCCAAAGGCCCTGACACAACTTCCAACTCAGGCACTGATATTCTCCCTACCTAAGGCCCTGACCCTGTTCTCAACTCAAGCACTAACAGTGTCACTTACTAATGCCCTGACACTACTGCCAACTCAGGCACTGACACTGTCCCTAACTAGTCCCGGACACTACTCCCAACTCAGGCACTTACACCGTCCCTAACTAAGGCCCTGACATTACTCCCAACTCTGGTACTGATACATTTGCTATCTAAGGCCCTGAAACTACTCAAAACTCAGGCCCTGACACTGTTCCTAACTACCGGTCTCAGACTACTCCTAACTCAGGGCCTGACACTATTCCTAACAGCGTCACTGACACTGTCCCTAACTAAGGCCCTGAGACTACTCCTAACTCAGGCCCTGACACTGTCAGTAACTTAGGCCCTGGCACTACACCCAACTCAGTCACTGACGCTGGCCCTAACTAAGGTTCTGACACTAGTCCGAACTCAGACACTGACACTCTACCAAATTAAGGCCATGACACTTCTCTTAACTGAGGCCCTGACACTGTGCATAATAAAAACCCTGAAACTATTCCCATCTCAGCCACTGACTTTGTCCATAACAAAGGCCCTGACACTACTCCCAACTCAGGCACTGGCGCTGTCCCTAACTAAGGCACTCGCACTACTCTCAACTCAGGCACTGGTGCTGTCCCTAACTAAGGCTCTGACACTACTCTCAACTCAGGCCCTGACACTGTCCCTAACTAAGGCCCTGACAACACTCGTAACTCAGGCACTGTCACTGTCACTACCTAAGGCCATTACACTCCGCTTAACTCAAGAGATGACACTCTCTGTAACTAAGTCTTTGACACAATATTTAACTCATGCCCTAACACTGTCCTTAACTAAGACCCTGACACTACTCCCATCTCAGGCCCTGACACTATAACTAATAAAGGCCCTCACACTACTCCTACCTCAGACACTGACACTGTCCATAACTTAGGCCCTGACACTACCCATAAATCAAACACTGACACTCTCCCTACGTAAGGCCCTGAGACTATTCCTACCTCAGGCCCTGACACTGTCCATAATTAAGTCCTTGATACTACTGCCACTCAGGCTCTGACACTATCCCTAACTATGGCCCGGACACTACTCTCAACTCAGGCACTGAGAGTGTCCCTAACTAAAGCACTGACAATACTCCCCACTCAGGTACTGACGCTATCCTTAACTAAGGCCCTGAAACTTCTCCCAAGTCAAGCACTGATGCTGTCCCTAACTAAGGCTCTGACACTACTCCCAACTCAGGCACTAACAACCTCCCTAACTAAGGCCTTGACACTACTCTTAAGTCAGGCCCTGACACTGTCCGTAACAACGACACTGACACTACTCCCAACTCAGCCACTCACATTGTCCCTAACTACGGCCCCGACACTACTGCCAAATCAGCCACTGATATTATCCGTAACTAAGGTGCTGACACTAATCCCAACTCTGGAACTGACACTGTCCCTAAATAAGGCCCTGACACTTTGCCCAACTCAGGCACTGAGACTGTCAGTAACTAAGACCCTGATACCACTCACAACTCAGGCACTGACACTGTCCTTTACTAATGTCCTGACACTACACCCACCTCAGGCACTGACACTGTCCCTAACTAATGCAGTGAAAATACTCTGAACATAGGCATTGACCGTGTCCCTAACTAGGCCCTTATACAACTCCCACATCAGGCACTGATACTCTCCCTAACTAAGGTCCTGACATTACCCCCAACTCAGGCACTGACACTGTCACTAACTTAGGCCCTTACACTACTCACAACACAGGCCCTGACACTGTCCTTAAATACCACTCTCACACTACTCCTAAAACTGGCCCTAACACTATTCCTAACACAGTTACTGACACTGTCCCTAACTAAGGCCCTGAGAATGCACCTTACTCAGGCCCTGACTCTGGCCCTAACTAACGCCGTGACACTACTCCTAACTCAGGCCCTGACACTATAACTAAGAAAGGCCCTCACACTACTCCTAACTCAGACAATGACACTGTCCATAACTTAGGCACTGACACTACTCCTAACTCAGCCACTGGCAATCTCCCTAACTAAGGCCCTGAGACTACTCCAACCTCAGGCCCGGCAACTGACCCTAAGTAAGGCTCTGACACTGCTTGCAAATCCGGCACTAACACTCTCCCTAACTAAGGCCTTAACACTACTCTTAGCTAAGGTCCTGGCACTGTCCGCAACATCGACCCTGACACTACTCCCAACTCCAGCAATGACGCTGTCTCTAACTAAGACCTTGACATGACTCACAAATCAGGCAATGACACTGTCCCTAGCTAAGGCCCTGACACTACTCCCAACTCAGGCACTGACACTGTCCGTAACTAAGGCACTGTCAGTACTCTCAATTCAGGCACTAACACTGTCCCTAAATAAGTACTCTTAACTCAGGCCCTGGCACAGTCCCTAAGAAAGGCCCTGACACTACCCCCACCTCAGGCACTGACAGTGTCCCTAACTACGGCCCTCACACTACTACCAACTCAGGCACTGACGCCATCCCTAGAGTAAGGCTCTGACACTACTCCCAACTCAGGCAGGTACGCTGTCCCTAAATAAGGGTCTGACACTACTCCCAACTCAGGTACTGATGCTGTCCCTAAATAAGGCCATAACAATACTCCAAACTCAGGCACTGACACTCTCCCTAACTAAGGTGCTCACACTACTCCTAACTCAGGCTCTGACACTGTCTGTAACTATGGCCCTGATACTACTCCCAATTCAGGCACTGACACTCTCACTAACTAAGGCCTTGACACAACTCTTAACTCATGCCCTGACACTGTCCCTAACTAAGACCCTGACACTACTCCCATCTCAGCCACTGACACTGTCCTTAAGGCCCTGACACTACTTCCAACTCAGGCACTGACATTGTCCCTACCTAAACCCCTGACCCTGCTCTCAACTCAGGCACTAACACTGTCCCTTACTAATGCCCTGACACTTCTTCCAAATCAGGCACTGAAGCTGTCCCTAATTAAGGCCCTGGCACTACTCCTAACTCAGGCACTGACACTGTCCATAACTTAGGCCCTAACACTACCCATAAATTAGACACAGACACTCTCCCTAACTAAGGCCTTGAGACTACCAATAACTCAGGCCCTGACACTGTCCATAACTAAGGCCTTGGTACTATTGCCAACTCAGGCTCTGACACTGTCCCTAACTAAGGCCCTGAAACTACTCCCAAGTCAAGCGCTGCTGCTGTACCTAACTAAGGCTCTGACACTACTCCCAACTCAGGCACTAACACTCTCCCTAACAAAGGCCTTGTCTCTACTCTTAACTCAGGTCCTGAGACTGTCCCTAACAACGACCCTGACACTGCTCCCACCTCACCCACTGACATTGTCCCTAACTATGGCCCCGACACTGTTGCCCACTCACCCACTGATATTGTCCCTAACTAAGGCACTGACACTACTACCAACTCAGGCACTGACACTTTCACTAAATAAGGCCCTGACACTTCTACCAACTCAGGCACTGACACTATCCCTAACTAAGACCTTGATACTACTCCCAACTCAGGCACTGACACTTTCCCTAACTAGGCCCTGATACTACTCCCAACTCAACCACTGACACTGTACCTTACTAAGGCCCTTATATTACTCCCAATTCAGGCACTGACACTGTCGCTAAGTTAGGCTCTTACACTACTCACAACACAGACCCTGACATTGTCCCTAAGTACTGCTCTCACACTACTCCTAAATCAGGCCCTAACACTCTTCCTAACACAGTCACTGACACTGTCCCTAATTAAGGCCCTGAGAATGCTCCTTACTCAGTCCCTGACTCTGGCCCTAACTAACGTCGTGACACTACTTCTAACTCACGCCCTGACATTGTCCCTAACAAAGACCCTGACACTAATCCCAGCTCAGGCACTAACACTGTCCCTATCTAAGGCCCTGAAACAATTCACAACTCAGGCACTGACACTGTCCCTTACTACGGCCCTGAGACTATTCCTATCTCAGGCCCTGACACTGTATGTAACTTAGGCCCTGACACTATTCCTAATTCAGGCACTGACACTCTCCCTAACTAAGGCCCTGAGACTACTCCCAACTCAGGCACTGACACTTTCCCTAACTATGACCCTGACACTAATCCCAACTCAGGCACTGAAAGTGTCCCTAAATGAGGCAAAGATACTACTCCCAACTCAGGCACTAAGGCTCTGGATCATTGTGATGACAAGCGCCATGGAGCATTGTGATGAAAAGGGCATGGAGCATTGTGATGACAATTGGAAAGGAACATTGTGATGAAAGGGATAATGAAGCTTTGTGAGGAATGGGGCCACGGAGCATTGTGATGACAAGAGCAAGGATCATTGTGATGACAAGTGGCATGGAACATTGTGATGAACGGGGTTCTGGATCATTGTGAGGAAAGGGGTCATGGATCATTGTGATTACAGGGATCATGGAACATTGTGATGTCAAGTGTCATGCAGCATTGTGATGACAGAGGTCATGGAGCACTGTGATGACAAGGGAATGGAGCATTGTGATGACAGGGGTCATGGAACATTGTGATGACAAGGTTCTTGAAGCACTGTGTTGACACGGGCATGGAGCATTGTGATGAGAAGAGATCTGGTGCATTGTGATGACATGGGCAGGGAACACTGTGATGACAGAGGTCATGGAGCATTGTGATGAGAAGTGTCATGGAGCATTTTGATGAAACGGCCATGGAACATTATGATGAGAAGAATTCTGGAGCATTGTGGTAACAAGGGCATGGAGCATTGTGATTAGAGGGGCCATGTAGCATTCTGATGACAATGGCATGGAGCATTGGGATGACAAGGGTCATCGAGCTTTGTGATGACAGTGGTCATGGAGCATTGTGATGAAAAAGGCCATGTAGTATTGTGCTGACAGGAGTCAAGGAGCATTGTGATGACAGGGGCCAAGGAGCTTTGTGCTGACAAGGGCTTGGTGCATTGTGATGACAAGTGGAATGGAGCATTGTGATGAAAGGCGTCATGGGGCATTTTGATGAGAGTGTTCATGAAGAATTGTGATGAAAAGTATCATGGAGAACTCTGATGACAGGGAACATGGAGCATTGTGATGACAAAGGGCATGGAGCATTGTGATGACAAGTGTCATGGAGCATTTTGATGACACGGGCATGGAGTATTATTATGACAAGTGTTCTGGATTATTGTGATGACAAGGGCATGGAGCATTGTGAAGACAGGGGTCATGGAACGTTATGATGACAACTGTCATGGAAAATGGTGATGACAGGGGTCATGGAGCATTGTGATGAAAGGGGCCATCGAGTATATTGAGGACAGGCGTCATTGGGCATTGTGATGACAGTGGTCATGGAGCATTGTGATGATAAGGGCCATGGCGAATTGTGCTGACAGGTGTCATGGGGCATTGTGATGACAGTGGTCATCTAGCATTATAATGAAAGGTATCATAGAGCACTGTGATGACAGGGACCATGGAACATTGTGATGACAAAGGCCATGGAGCACTGTGATGACAGCGGTAATCGGGCATTGTGATGTCAGGGGTCCTGGAGCATTGTAACGAATATGGTCCTGGAACATTCTGATGACAGCGGTCACGGAGAATAGCGATGACAGTGATCATGCAGCATTGTGATGAAAGGGTCAAGGAGCATTGTGTTGACAGGGGTCATAGAACATTTTGATGACAAGGTTCATGACGCATTGCAATAAAAAAGGCATGT
This sequence comes from Balaenoptera physalus, assembly GCF_965194825.1. Lineage (NCBI taxonomy): Eukaryota > Metazoa > Chordata > Mammalia > Artiodactyla > Balaenopteridae > Balaenoptera > Balaenoptera physalus. The sequence goes on along the minus strand of NW_028125660.1, from coordinate 16,984 downwards.
AGCATTGTGATGATGTGGGTCATCGAGCATTGTGATGACTGGTGTCATGGAGCATTGTGTTGACACGGGCATGGAGCATTGGGTTGAGAAGAGATCTGGAGCATTGTGATGACAAGGGTATGGAGAATTTTGATTAAAAGGGCCAAGGAGCATTTTGCTGACAATGGCATGTTGCAATGTGATGACAAGGGCATGGAGCATTGTGATTACAGGGGCCATGAAGCAGTGTGATGACAAAGGCTTGGAGCACTGTGATGACAAGGGCCATGGAGCATTGTGATTACAGGGGACATGGGGCATTGTGATGAGTGAGGTAATGGAACATTGAGATGAAACGGGTCATGGAGCACTGTGATTACAGGGGCCATGGAGCATTGTGATGACAAAGGACATGGAGCATTGTGATGACAGGTGTCATGGAGCATTGAGATGAAACGGGTCATGTACCATTACGATGACAGGGGTCATGGAGATTTGTGATGACAGTGGCCAAGGGGAATTGGGATGAAAGGCATACTGGAGAATTGTGAGGAAATGTTTCATGGAGAATTGTGATGACAAGGGCCATGGAGCAATGTGAATACAAGGGACATGGAGCCTTGTGATGACAAGGGTCATGGATCATTGTAAAAACAGGTATCATTGGGCATTTTTATGTAAGTTGCCATGGAGATTTGTGATGAAAGGGATCATGTGGATTTGTAATGACAAGGGCCATGGAGCATTGTGATGAAACAAATCTTGGAGAATTTTGATGAAAGTTGTCATGGAGCATTGCAATGAAAAGCACCAAGGAACATTGTGATGACAAGGGCCATCGAGCATTGTGATGACAAGTGTCATGGAGAATCGTGATGACAAATACCATGGAGAATTGTGATGAGCGGTGGCATTTGGCATTGTGATGAAAGGGGTCATGGAGTACTGTGATTACAGGGGCCATGAAGCATTGTGATAACAAGTGACATGGAGAATAGTGATGACAGGCGTCATAGAGCATTATGATGACAAGTGCCATTTAGCATTTTGATGACAGGCGTCATCAGGCATTGTGTTGACAGAGGTCACGGAGCATTGTGATCACAAAGGCCGTAGAGCATTGTGATGACAGGGGTCATGGAACACTGTGATGACATGTGCCATGGAGCATTGTGAAGACAAGATTCATGGAGCATTGTGATGACACGGGCATGAAGCACGGTGATGACAACAGACCTGGAGCATTGTGATGACAAGGGCATGGAGCATTGTGATTACAGGGATCATGGAGCATTGTGATGACAAGTGTCATGCAATATTGTGCTGACACAGATCATGGAGCATTTTGATGAGAGTGGCCTTGTAGCACAGTGATAAGAGATGTCATGGGACATTACGGTGACAGTGGTCAAGGAGCATTGTGATGAAAGTGTTCATGGAGCAACGTGATTATCGGGATAATGGAGCATTGTGAATACAAAGGCCATGGAGCATTGAGATAACAGAGTTCATGGAGCATTGTGATGAAAGTGGTCATGGATCACTCTGATGACAAGTGTCCTGGAACCTAGTGATGACACGGTTCATACAGCATTGAGATGACAAGGGCCAAGGCGAATTGTGATGAAACATATCATGGGGCATTGTGATGACATTGGTCATCTTGCATTGTGATGAAAGTGGTCATGTAGAATTTTGATTAAAGGTATCATGGAGCACTGTGATGACAAAGGCCAAGGAACATTTTGATGACAAGTTTCATTGAGCAATGGGATGACACGGGAATGGAGTATTATGATGACAAGTGTTCTGGAGCATTGTGATGAAAAGGGCATGGAGCATTGTGATTACAGGGGCCATGGAGCATTGTGATGACAGGGGTCATTGAGCATTGTGATTACAAAGACCATGAGGCATTGTGATGACAGTGGCCTTGGAGCATTGTGATGACAATGGTCATCAAGCATTGTGATGAGAGGGGTCATAGAGCATTGTGATGAGAAAGACCATGGAGCATGGTGATGACAGAGGCCATGGAACATTGTGATGACAAGGCCATGTACCATTGTGATTACAAGGGTCATGGAGCATTGTGACGAAAAGTGTCATGGAACATTTTCCTGACAGGGATCATGGAGCTTTTTGGTAAGAGTGGCCTTGGAGATTTGTGATGGTAAGCGTCATGGGGCATTGTGATGAAAGCAGACTTGGAGCATTGTGATGAAAGGGGTCATGGAGCACTGTGATTACAGGGGCCATGGAGCATTGTGAATACAAAGGTTATGGAGCATTGAGATGACAGGGTTCATGGAGCATTGTGATGAAAGTGATCATGGATCATTTTGGTGACAAGTGTCCTGGAACCTTATGATGACTCGGTTCATGGAGGATTGTGATGACAAGGACCATGGCGAATTGTGATGACATCGGTCATGGGGAATTGTGATGAAAGGTATCATGGAGCACTGTGACGACAGGGGCCATGGAACATTGTGATGACAAAGGCCATGGAGCATTGTGATGACAAGTGTCATGGGGCATTTTGATGACATTGGCATGGAGCATTATGATGACAAGAGTTCTGGAGCATTTTGATGACAAGGGCATGGAGAATTGTGATGACAGGGGCCATGGAACATTGTGATGACAAAGGCCATGGAGCATTGTGATGACAAGTGTCATGGGGCATTTTGATGACATTGGCATGGAGCATTATGATGACAAGAGTTCTGGAGCATTTTGATGACAAGGGCATGGAGCATTGTGATGACAGGGCCCATGGAGCATTGCGATGAAAAGGGCAGGGAACACTGTGATGACTGGGTTCATGGAGCATTGTGATGAAAGGGGCCATGGAGCATTGAGATGACAGGCGTCATGAGGCATGGTGATGACACTGGTCATGGAGCATTGTGATCAAAGAAATCATGGAGCAATATGATAACAGGGGCCATGGAGCATTGTGATGACAGGTGTATTGGAGCATTGTGATGAAAGTAGTCATGGATCATTGTGATGACATGTGTCCTGGAACACTGTGATGACACAGTTCATCGAGTATTGTGATGACAAGGGTCATAGCGAATTGTGATGACAGGTGTCATGGGGCATTGTGATGACATTGATCATCTAGGAATTGTGATGAAAAGTATCATGGAGAACTCTGATGACAGGGAACATGGAGCATTGTGATGACAAAGGGCATGGAGCATTGTGATGACAAGTGTCATGGAGCATTTTGATGACACGGGCATGGAGTATTATTATGACAAGTGTTCTGGATTATTGTGATGACAAGGGCATGGAGCATTGTGAAGACAGGGGTCATGGAACGTTATGATGACAACTGTCATGGAAAATGGTGATGACAGGGGTCATGGAGCATTGTGATGAAAGGGGCCATCGAGTATATTGAGGACAGGCGTCATTGGGCATTGTGATGACAGTGGTCATGGAGCATTGTGATGATAAGGGCCATGGCGAATTGTGCTGACAGGTGTCATGGGGCATTGTGATGACAGTGGTCATCTAGCATTATAATGAAAGGTATCATAGAGCACTGTGATGACAGGGACCATGGAACATTGTGATGACAAAGGCCATGGAGCACTGTGATGACAGCGGTAATCGGGCATTGTGATGTCAGGGGTCCTGGAGCATTGTAACGAATATGGTCCTGGAACATTCTGATGACAGCGGTCACGGAGAATAGCGATGACAGTGATCATGCAGCATTGTGATGAAAGGGTCAAGGAGCATTGTGTTGACAGGGGTCATAGAACATTTTGATGACAAGGTTCATGACGCATTGCAATAAAAAAGGCATGTAGCATTGTGATGATGTGGGTCATCGAGCATTGTGATGACTGGTGTCATGGAGCATTGTGTTGACACGGGCATGGAGCATTGGGTTGAGAAGAGATCTGGAGCATTGTGATGACAAGGGTATGGAGAATTTTGATTAAAAGGGCCAAGGAGCATTTTGCTGACAATGGCATGTTGCAATGTGATGACAAGGGCATGGAGCATTGTGATTACAGGGGCCATGAAGCAGTGTGATGACAAAGGCTTGGAGCACTGTGATGACAAGGGCCATGGAGCATTGTGATTACAGGGGACATGGGGCATTGTGATGAGTGAGGTAATGGAACATTGAGATGAAACGGGTCATGGAGCACTGTGATTACAGGGGCCATGGAGCATTGTGATGACAAAGGACATGGAGCATTGTGATGACAGGTGTCATGGAGCATTGAGATGAAACGGGTCATGTACCATTACGATGACAGGGGTCATGGAGATTTGTGATGACAGTGGCCAAGGGGAATTGGGATGAAAGGCATACTGGAGAATTGTGAGGAAATGTTTCATGGAGAATTGTGATGACAAGGGCCATGGAGCAATGTGAATACAAGGGACATGGAGCCTTGTGATGACAAGGGTCATGGATCATTGTAAAAACAGGTATCATTGGGCATTTTTATGTAAGTTGCCATGGAGATTTGTGATGAAAGGGATCATGTGGATTTGTAATGACAAGGGCCATGGAGCATTGTGATGAAACAAATCTTGGAGAATTTTGATGAAAGTTGTCATGGAGCATTGCAATGAAAAGCACCAAGGAACATTGTGATGACAAGGGCCATCGAGCATTGTGATGACAAGTGTCATGGAGAATCGTGATGACAAATACCATGGAGAATTGTGATGAGCGGTGGCATTTGGCATTGTGATGAAAGGGGTCATGGAGTACTGTGATTACAGGGGCCATGAAGCATTGTGATAACAAGTGACATGGAGAATAGTGATGACAGGCGTCATAGAGCATTATGATGACAAGTGCCATTTAGCATTTTGATGACAGGCGTCATCAGGCATTGTGTTGACAGAGGTCACGGAGCATTGTGATCACAAAGGCCGTAGAGCATTGTGATGACAGGGGTCATGGAACACTGTGATGACATGTGCCATGGAGCATTGTGAAGACAAGATTCATGGAGCATTGTGATGACACGGGCATGAAGCACGGTGATGACAACAGACCTGGAGCATTGTGATGACAAGGGCATGGAGCATTGTGATTACAGGGATCATGGAGCATTGTGATGACAAGTGTCATGCAATATTGTGCTGACACAGATCATGGAGCATTTTGATGAGAGTGGCCTTGTAGCACAGTGATAAGAGATGTCATGGGACATTACGGTGACAGTGGTCAAGGAGCATTGTGATGAAAGTGTTCATGGAGCAACGTGATTATCGGGATAATGGAGCATTGTGAATACAAAGGCCATGGAGCATTGAGATAACAGAGTTCATGGAGCATTGTGATGAAAGTGGTCATGGATCACTCTGATGACAAGTGTCCTGGAACCTAGTGATGACACGGTTCATACAGCATTGAGATGACAAGGGCCAAGGCGAATTGTGATGAAACATATCATGGGGCATTGTGATGACATTGGTCATCTTGCATTGTGATGAAAGTGGTCATGTAGAATTTTGATTAAAGGTATCATGGAGCACTGTGATGACAAAGGCCAAGGAACATTTTGATGACAAGTTTCATTGAGCAATGGGATGACACGGGAATGGAGTATTATGATGACAAGTGTTCTGGAGCATTGTGATGAAAAGGGCATGGAGCATTGTGATTACAGGGGCCATGGAGCATTGTGATGACAGGGGTCATTGAGCATTGTGATTACAAAGACCATGAGGCATTGTGATGACAGTGGCCTTGGAGCATTGTGATGACAATGGTCATCAAGCATTGTGATGAGAGGGGTCATAGAGCATTGTGATGAGAAAGACCATGGAGCATGGTGATGACAGAGGCCATGGAACATTGTGATGACAAGGCCATGTACCATTGTGATTACAAGGGTCATGGAGCATTGTGACGAAAAGTGTCATGGAACATTTTCCTGACAGGGATCATGGAGCTTTTTGGTAAGAGTGGCCTTGGAGATTTGTGATGGTAAGCGTCATGGGGCATTGTGATGAAAGCAGACTTGGAGCATTGTGATGAAAGGGGTCATGGAGCACTGTGATTACAGGGGCCATGGAGCATTGTGAATACAAAGGTTATGGAGCATTGAGATGACAGGGTTCATGGAGCATTGTGATGAAAGTGATCATGGATCATTTTGGTGACAAGTGTCCTGGAACCTTATGATGACTCGGTTCATGGAGGATTGTGATGACAAGGACCATGGCGAATTGTGATGACATCGGTCATGGGGAATTGTGATGAAAGGTATCATGGAGCACTGTGACGACAGGGGCCATGGAACATTGTGATGACAAAGGCCATGGAGCATTGTGATGACAAGTGTCATGGGGCATTTTGATGACATTGGCATGGAGCATTATGATGACAAGAGTTCTGGAGCATTTTGATGACAAGGGCATGGAGAATTGTGATGACAGGGGCCATGGAACATTGTGATGACAAAGGCCATGGAGCATTGTGATGACAAGTGTCATGGGGCATTTTGATGACATTGGCATGGAGCATTATGATGACAAGAGTTCTGGAGCATTTTGATGACAAGGGCATGGAGCATTGTGATGACAGGGCCCATGGAGCATTGCGATGAAAAGGGCAGGGAACACTGTGATGACTGGGTTCATGGAGCATTGTGATGAAAGGGGCCATGGAGCATTGAGATGACAGGCGTCATGAGGCATGGTGATGACACTGGTCATGGAGCATTGTGATCAAAGAAATCATGGAGCAATATGATAACAGGGGCCATGGAGCATTGTGATGACAGGTGTATTGGAGCATTGTGATGAAAGTAGTCATGGATCATTGTGATGACATGTGTCCTGGAACACTGTGATGACACAGTTCATCGAGTATTGTGATGACAAGGGTCATAGCGAATTGTGATGACAGGTGTCATGGGGCATTGTGATGACATTGATCATCTAGGAATTGTGATGAAATGTATCATGGAGCACTGTGATGACTGGGGGCATGAAGCATTGTTATGAAAATTGTCCTGGATTATGTGATGACAGCAGTCATGGAGAATTGTGATGACAGGGATTATGCAGCATTGTGTTGACAAGGCTATGGACTATTGTGCTGACAATGGTCATGGAGCAATGTGATGAAAGTTTTCATGGAACATCGTGATGAAAAGTGCCTGGGAGCATTGTGACGATAAAGGCCATGGAGCATTGTGATGACAAGTGTCATGGAGCATTGTAATGAAAGGTTTCATTGTGCACTGTGATGACAAGGGGGATGGAGTATTGTGATGAAACTGGTCCTGGAGCATTGTGATAACAGAAGCCGTGGAGCATTGTGATGACAGGCATCATGGAGCATTGTGAAGAAAGGGACGATGGGGAATTGTAATGACAATAGAGAAATGTGATGAAAATGGTCAGCAAGCATAGTGATTAAAGTGGTCATTGAGAATTGTGATGAAAAGAGACATAGAGCATTGTGATTACAAAGGTCAGGGAGAACTGTGATGACCAGGGTCAAGTAGCATTGTGATGACACGGTCATGGAACATTGTGATGACAAGAATTCTGGAGCATTGTGATGACAAGGGCCATGGAGCATTGTGATGCCACGGTCATGGAACATTGTGATGACAAGAATTCTGGAGCATTGTGAGGAAAAAGTCATGGAGCATTTTGATTATAGGGGACATGGAACATTGTGATGACAAAGGCCATGGAGCACTGTGGTGACAGGTGTCATGGAGCATTGAGATGAAACGGGTCATGGACCATTATGATGACAGTGGTCATGGAGAATTGTGATGACAGTGGCCACGGGGAATTTGGATGAAAGGCGTACTGGAGCATTTTGAGGAAATGTTTCATGGAGACTTGTGATGACAAGGGCAGTTGAGCATCATGATGACAGGGGTCATGGGGCATTGTGCTGAAAGCGGTCATGGAGCATTGCGATGAAAAGCGCTATGGAGCATTGTGATGACAAGGGCCACGGAGCAATGTGAGTACAAGGGACATGGAGCCTTGTGATGACAAGGGTCATGGATCATTGTAAAAACAGATATCTTTGGGCATTGTGATGAAAGGGGCATGGAGCATTTTTATGTAAGTTGCCATGGACAATTGTGATGAAAGGGATCATGTGGATTTGTAATGACAAGGGCCATGGAGCATTGGGATGAAACAAATCTTGGAGTATTTTGATGAGAGTTGTCATGGTACATTGCGATGAAAAGCACCAAGGAACATTGTGATGACAAGGGCCATCGAGCATTGTGATGACAAGTGTCATGGAGCATTGTGATGACAGGTGTCATGGAGCATCGTGATGACAAATGCCATGGAGAATTGTGATAAGAGGTGGCATAGGGCATTGTGATGAAAGGGGTCATGGAGTACTGTGATTACAGGGGCCATGGAGCATTGTGATAACAAGTGACATGGAGAATAGTGATGACAGGCGTCATAGAGCATTGTGATGACAAGTGCCATTTAGCATTTTGATGACAGGAGTCATCAGGAATTGTGTTGCCAGGAGTCACGGAGCATTGTGATGACATGGGCCATGGAGCATTGTGAAGACAAGATTCATGGAGCATTGTGATGACACGGGCATGAAGCATGGTGATGAAAACATACCTGGAGAATTGTGATGACAAGGGCATGGAGCATTGTGATTACAGGAGACATGGAACATTGTGATGTTATTGGCAGGGATCATTGTGATTACAGGGATCATAGAGCCTTGTGATGACAACTGTCATGCAATATTGGGCTGACACAGATCATGGAGCATTTTGATGAGAGTGGCCTTGGAGCACAGTGATGAGAAACGTCATGGGTCATTACGGTGACAGTGGTCAAGGAGCATTGTGATGAAAGTGTTCATGGAGCAATGTGATTATCGGGACAATGGAACATTGGGAATACAAAGGCCATGGAGCATTGAGATAACAGAGTTCATGGGGCATTGTGATGAATGTTGTCATGGATCTCTTTGATGACAAGTGTCCTGAAACCTAGTGATGACACGGTTCATACAGCATTGAGATAACAAGGGCCAAGGCGAAATGTGACGACAAGTGTCTTGGGGCATTGTGATGACATTGGTCACCTTGCATTGTGATGACAATGGTCATGTAGAATTTTGATTAAAGTTATCATGGATCACTGTGATGCCAAAGGCCAAGGAACATTTTGATGACAAATGTCATTGAGCAATGGGATGACACGGGAATGGAGTATTATGCTGACAAGTGTTCTGGAGCATTGTGATTACAGGGGCCATGGAGCATTGTGATGACAAAGGCATGGAGCATTGTGATGACAGGGGTCATTGAGCATTGTGATTACAAGACCATGAGGCATTGTGATGACAGGGGCCTTGGAGCATTGTGATGACAATGGTCATCAAGCATAGTGATGACAGGAGTCATAGAGCATTGTGATGAGAAAGACCATGGAGCATGGTGATGACAGAGGCCATGGAACATTGTGGTGACAAGGCCATGTACCACTGTGATTACAAGGGTCATGGAGCATTGTGATGACAAGAGCAGGGAACCTTTTGGTGACCAGGGTCATGAAGACTTTTGATGACAACTTTCATGGAACTTTGTGATGACAGGGTTCATGGACCATTGTGTTGAAAGGGAACATGGAGCAGTGTGATTACAGGGTCCATGGAGCATTGTGAATACATAGGCCATGGAACAATGTGATGACAGGGGTCATGTAGCATTGTGATGACAGGGTCATGGAGCATTGTGGTTACAGGTGTTAAGGGGCACTGTGATGACAGGGGGCATGGAGCATTGTGATGAATATTGTCCTGGAGCATTGTGATGACAGCGGTCACAGAGAGTTGGGATGAAAGGTATCATGCAGCATTGTGATGACAACTGTCATGGATCATTTTGATGACAGGGTTCATGGATTATTCTGATAACAAGGTTCATAAAGCAATTTGATGACATGGGTCATGGAGCATTGTCTTGACACGGGCATGGAGCATTGTAATGATAGGACATCTGGAGCATTGTGATGAAAAGGGGATGGAGCATTTTGATGACAGGGTCCAAGGAGCATTGTGCTGACAATGGCATGGAGCATTGTGATGAAAAGGGTACTGGAGCACTGTGAGGAAAGGAGTCATGGATCAATGTGATGACAGGGGTCATGGAGCTTTGTGATGACAACGGTCAGGGAGCATTGTGATGACAGTGGTCATGGAGCTTTGTGATGACAAGCGTCATGGATCATTGTGATGACAGGGGTCATGGAGCTTTGTGATGACAAGGTTCATGGAGCATTGTGATGACACGGTCAAGGAACATTGCGATGACAAGAATTCTGGAGCATTGTGATGAAAGGGCATGGAGCATTGTGATTAAAGGTGACAAGGAGCATTGTGATGATATGGGCAGAGAACTTTGTGATGACAGGGGTCATGGAGCATTGTGATGAAAATTGCCATCGAATGTTGTGCTGACAGGGATCATGGAGCATTTTGGTAAGAGAGGCCTTGGAGATTTGTGAAGGCAGGCGTCATGGGGCATTGTGATGACAGCGGTCTTGGAGCATTTTGATGAAAGGGGTCATGGAGCACTGTGATTACAGGAGCCATGGAGCATTGTGAATACAAAGACTATGGATCATTGAGACGACAGGTTTCATGGAGCATTGTGATGAAAGTGATCATGGATCATTGTGATGACAAGTGTCCTGGAACCTTGTGATGACACGGTTCATGGAGCATTGTGATGACAAGGACCATGGCGAATTGTGATGACATCTGTCATGGGGCATTGTGATGACAGTGGTCATCTAGAATTGTGATGAAAGTTATCATGGAGCACTGTGATGACAGGGGCCATGGAACATTGTGATGACAAAGGCCATGGAGCATTGTGATGACAAGTGTCATGGGGCATTTTGATGACATTGGCATGGAGCATTATGATGACAAGAGTTCTGGAGCATTTTGATGACAAGGGCATGGAGCATTGTGATGACAGGGCCGATGGAACATTGCGATGAAAAGGGCAGGGAACACTGTGATGACTGGGTTCATGGAGCATTGTGATGAAAGGGGCCATGGAGCATTGAGATGACAGGCGTCATGAGGCATGGTGATGACACTGGTCATGGAGCATTGTGATCAAAGAGATCATGGAGCAATATGATAACAGGGGCCATGGAGCATTGTGATGACAGGTGTATTGGAGCATTGTGATGAAAGTAGTCATGGATCATTATGATGACATGTGTCCTGGAACACTGTGATGACACAGTTCATCGAGTATTGTGATGACAAGGGTCATAGCGAATAGTGATGACAGGTGTCATGGGGCATTGTGATGACATTGATCACCTAGGAATTGTGATGAAATGTATCATGGAGCACTGTGATGACTGGGGGCATGAAGCATTGTTATGAAAATTGTCCTGGATTATGTGATGACAGCAGTCATGGAGAATTGTGATGACAGGGATTATGCAGCATTGTGTTGACAAAGGTATGGACTATTGTGATGACAATGGTCATGGAGCAATGTGATGAAAGTTTTCATGGAACATCGTGATGAAAAGTGCCTGGGAGCATTGTGACGATAAAGGCCATGGAGCATTGTGATGACAAGTGTCATGGAGCATTGTAATGAAAGGTTTCATTGTGCACTGTGATGACAAGGGGGATGGAGTATTGTGATGAAAGTGGTCCTGGAGCATTGTGATAACAGAAGCCGTGGAGCATTGTGATGACAGGCATCATGGAGCATTGCGAAGAAAGGGACGATGGGGAATTGTAATGACAATAGAGAAATGTGATGAAAATGGTCAAGGAGCATAGTGATTAAAGTGGTCATTGAGAATTGTGATGAAAAGCGACATAGAGCATTGTGATGACAAAGGTCAGGGAGAACTGTGATGACCAGGGTCATGTAGCATTGTGATGACACGGTCATGGAACATTGTGATGACAAGAATTCTGGAGCATTGTGATGACAAGGGCCATGGAGCATTGTGATGCCATGGTCATGGAACATTGTGATGACAAGAATTCTGGAGCATTGTGAGGAAACAGGCATGGAGCATTTTGATTATAGGGGACATGGAACATTGTGATGACAAAGGCCATGGAGCACTGTGGTGACGGGTGTCATGGAGCATTGAGATGAAACGGGTCATGGACCATTATGATGACAGTGGTCATGGAGAATTGTGATGACAGTGGCCACGGGGAATTTGGATGAAAGGCGTACTGGAGCATTTTGAGGAAATGTTTCATGGAGACTTGTGATGACAAGGGCAGTTGAGCATCATGATGACAGGGGTCATGGGGCACTGTGCTGAAAGCGGTCATTGAGCATTGCGATGAAAAGCGCTATGGAGCATTGTGATGACAAGGGCCATGGAGCAATGTGAATACAAGGGACATGGAGCCTTGTGATGACAAGGGTCATGGATCATTGTAAAAACAGATATCTTTCGGCATTGTGATGACAGGGGCATGGAGCATTTTTATGTAAGTTGCCATGGACAATTGTGATGAAAGGGATCATGTGGATTTGTAATGACAAGGGCCATGGAGCATTGGGATGAAACAAATCTTGGAGTATTTTGATGAGAGTTGTCATGGAACATTGCGATGAAAAGCACCAAGGAACATTGTGATGACAAGGGCCATCGAGCATTGTGATGACAAGTGTCATGGAGCATTGTGATGACAGGTGTCATGGAGCATCGTGATGACAAATGCCATGGAGAATTGTGATAAGAGGTGGCATTGGGCATTGTGATGAAGGGGGTCATGGAGTACTGTGATTACAGGGGCCATGGAGCATTGTGATAACAAGTGACATGGAGAATAGTGATGACAGGCCTCATAGAGCATTGTGATGACAAGTGCCATTTAGCATTTTGATGACAGGAGTCATCAGGCAATGTGTTGACAGGAGTCACGGAGCATTGTGATGACATGGGCCATGGAGCATTGTGAAGACAAGATTCATGGAGCATTGTGATGACACGGGCATGAAGCATGGTGATGAAAACAGACCTGGAGAATTGTGATGACAAGGGCATGGAGCATTGTGATTACAGGAGACATGGAACATTGTGATGTTATTGGCAGGGATCATTGTGATTACAGGGATCATAGAGCCTTGTGATGACAACTGTCATGCAATATTGGGCTGACACAGATCATGGAGCATTTTGATGAGAGTGGCCTTGGAGCACAGTGATGAGAAACGTCATGGGTCATTACGGTGACAGTGGTCAAGGAGCATTGTGATGAAAGTGTTCATGGAGCAATGTGATTATCGGGACAATGGAACATTGGGAATACAAAGGCCATGGAGCATTGAGATAACAGAGTTCATGGGGCATTGTGATGAATGTTGTCATGGATCTCTTTGATGACAAGTGTCCTGAAACCTAGTGATGACATGGTTCATACAGCATTGAGATAACAAGGGCCAAGGCGAATTGTGATGACACGTGTCTTGGGGCATTGTGATGACATTGGTCACCTTACATTGTGATGAAAATGGTCATGTAGAATTTTGATTAAAGTTATCATGGATCACTGTGATGCCAAAGGCCAAGGAACATTTTGATGACAAATGTCATTGAGCAATGAGATGACACGGGAATGGAGTATTATGCTGACAAGTGTTCTGGAGCATTGTGATTACAGGGGCCATGGAGCATTGTGATGACAAAGGCATGGAGCATTGTGATGACAGGGGTCATTGAACATTGTGATTACAAGACCATGAGGCATTGTGATGACAGGGGCCTTGGAGCATTGTGATGACAATGGTCATCAAGCATAGTGATGACAGGGGTCATAGAGCATTGTGATGAGAAAGACCATGGAGCATGGTGATGACAGAGGCCATGGAACATTGTGGTGACAAGGCCATGTACCACTGTGATTACAAGGGTCATGGAGCATTGTGATGACAAGAGCAGGGAACCTTGTGGTGACCAGGGTCATGGAGACTTTTGATGACAAATTTCATGGAACGTTGTGATGACAGGGTTCATGGAACTTTGTGTTGAAAGGGAACATGGAGCAGTGTGATTACAGGGTCCATGGAGCATTGTGAATACATAGGCCATGGAACAATGTGATGACAGGGGTCATGTAGCATTGTGATGACAGGGTCATGGAGCATTGTGATTACAGGTGTTAAGGGGCACTGTGATGACAGGGGGCATGGAGCATTGTGATGAAAATTGTCCTGGAGCATTGTGATGACAGCGGTCACAGAGAGTTGGGATGAAAGGTATCATGCAGCATTGTGATGACAACTGTCATGGATCATTTTGATGACAAGGGTCATGGATTATTCTGATAACAAGGTTCATAAAGCAATTTGATGACATGGGTCATGGAGCATTGTCTTGACACGGGCATGGAGCATTGTAATGATAGGATATCTGGAGCATTGTGATGAAAAGGGGATGGAGCATTTTGATGACAGGGTCCAAGGAGCATTGTGCTGACAATGGCATGGAGCATTGTGATGAAAAGGGTACTGGAGCACTGTGAGGAAAGGAGTCATGGATCAATGTGATGACAGGGGTCATGGATCATTGTGATGACAGGGGTCATGGAGCTTTGTGATGACAAGGTTCATGGAGCATTGTGATGACACGGTCAAGGAACATTGCGATGACAAGAATTCTGGAGCATTTGATGAAAGGTCATGGAGCATTGTGATTAAAGGTGACAAGGAGCATTGTGATGATATGGGCAGAGAACTTTGTGATGACAGGGGTCATGGAGCATTGTGATGAAAAGTGCCATCGAATATTGTGCTGACAGGGATCATGGAGCATTTTGGTAAGAGAGGCCTTGGAGATTTGTGAAGGCAGGCGTCATGGGGCATTGTGATGACAGCGGTCTTGGAGCATTGTGATGAAAGGGGTCATGGAGCATTGTGAATACAAAGACTATGGAGCATTGAGACGACAGGGTTCAAGGAGCATTGTGATGAAAGTGATCATGGATCATTGTGATGACAAGTGTCCTGTAACCTTGTGATGACACGGTTCATGGAGCATGGTGATGACAAGGACCATGGCGAATTGTGATGACATGTGTCATGGGGCATTGTGATGACAGTGGTCATCTAGAATTGTGATGAAAGTTATCATGGAGCACTGTGATGACAGGGGCAATGGAACATTGTGATGACAAAGGCCATGGAGCATTGTGATGACAAGTGTCATGGGGCATTTTGATGACATTGGCATGGAGCATTATGATGGCAAGAGTTCTGGAGCATTTTGATGACAAGGGCATGGAGAATTGTGATGACAGGGGCCATGGAACATTGTGATGACAAAGGCCATGGAGCATTGTGATGACAAGTGTCATGGGGCATTTTGATGACATTGGCATGGAGCATTATGATGACAAGAGTTCTGGAGCATGTTGATGACAAGGGCGTGGAGCATTGTGATGACAGGGCCCATGGAGCATTGCGATGAAAAGGGCAGGGAACACTGTGATGACTGGGTTCATGGAGCATTGTGATGAAAGGGGCCATGGAGCATTGAGATGACAGGCGTCATGAGGCATGGTGATGACACTGGTCATGGAGCATTGTGATGGAAGAGATCATGGAGCAATATGATAACAGGGGCCATGGAGCATTGTGATGACAGGTGTATTGGAGCATTGTGATGGAAGTAGTCATGGATCATTGTGATGACATGTGTCCTGGAACACTGTGATGACACAGTTCATCGAGTATTGTGATGACAAGGGTCATAGCGAATTGTGATGACAGGTGTCATGGGGCATTGTGATGACATTGATCATCTAGGAATTGTGATGAAATGTATCATGGAGCACTGTGATGACTGGGGGCATGAAGCATTGTTATGAAAATTGTCCTGGATTATGTGATGACAGCAGTCATGGAGAATTGTGATGACAGGGATTATGCAGCATTGTGTTGACAAGGGTATGGACTATTGTGATGACAATGGTCATGGAGCAATGTGATGAAAGTTTTCATGGAACATCGTGATGAAAAGTGCCTGGGAGCATTGGGACGATAAAGGCCATGGAGCATTGTGATGACAAGTGTCATGGAGCATTGTAATGAAAGGTTTCATTGTGCACTGTGATGACAAGGGGGATGGAGTATTGTGATGAAACTGGTCCTGGAGCATTGTGATAACAGAAGCCGTGGAGCATTGTGATGACAGGCATCATGGAGCATTGCGAAGAAAGGGACGATGGGGAATTGTAATGACAATAGAGAAATGTGATGAAAATGGTCAGCGAGCATAGTGATTAAAGTGGTCATTGAGAATTGTGATGAAAAGCGACATAGAGCATTGTGATGACAAAGGTCAGGGAGAACTGTGATGACCAGGGTCATGTAGCATTGTGAGAACACTGTCATGGAACATTGTGATGACAAGAATTCTGGAGCATTGTGATGACAAGGGCCATGGAGCATTGTGATGCCACGGTCATGGAACATTGTGATGACAAGAATTCTGGAGCATTGTGAGGAAAAAGGCATGGAGCATTTTGATTATAGGGGACATGGAACATTGTGATGACAAAGGCCATGGAGCACTGTGGTGACGGGTGTCATGGAGCATTGAGATGAAACGGGTCATGGACCATTATGATGACAGTGGTCATGGAGAATTGTGATGACAGTGGCCACGGGGAATTTGGATGAAAGGCGTACTGGAGCATTTTGAGGAAATGTTTCATGGAGACTTGTGATGACAAGGGCAGTTGAGCATCATGATGACAGGGGTCATGGGGCATTGTGCTGAAAGCGGTCATGGAGCATTGCGATGAAAAGCGCTATGGAGCATTGTGATGACAAGTGCCATGGATCAATGTGAATACAAGGGACATGGAGTCTTGTGATGACAAGGGTCATGGATCATTGTAAAAACAGATATCTTTCGGCATTGTGATGACAGGGGCATGGAGCATTTTTATGTAAGTTGCCATGGACAATTGTGATGAAAG